>NC_056740.1:19454182-19484182 GCF_019279795.1 Protopterus annectens | reverse complement strand
AGCCACACATAGCCCCCCCCCCCCCCCATGCTGACATACCACTGCTAATGTCGTTAACTTGCTGCTCCTCACTCATCATTTACGTTTAACTGTTTAACTGGACATCTTATTACTAGCCTTGCCCAAAGTCACCTTACTTCACTGTAAATTCAGTTCAAACCTTCTATAAATATAGTTCCCTATTCCTTTCTGTCATTCTCTGAGCCATGCTGCAGACAACAGTCTACATATACTGGGCATCTCTTTTCATTCTCCTTTTATAATTTTCTCCATCCCTTCTTTTATTAACTTGATGTTGTCTTGTTTTCTGCATCATTCTGCCCTTCTCAGAAGGCTAACATTACTTGTTTGTGCTCTGGATCTCATTAATTTGTAGTTGCTGTCAAAATGATTTTGTCTGGCAAACCTTGAAGGAAGATTTAAAGATCCACTGTGTAATATAGCACAGAACTACAAATAACTCTCCTCTGCTTCCACAGCCTAGGAGATAAGCCTTAACCATCACATGCGATGCTGAGAACACCATAGCTGTCTACATTCCAGTTTATGCCATCTCACTAAGCATCCCTAGCAGGGAGAGACAAGTCTGTTACATACAAATTATCACAGGCTGGTAACTTCATCAGCCTCTTTGTCCATTCAGCTGCCTTTCACTCTACACTAGGGCAGAGTAGAGTGCAATGTCTAATCCATTCCTCTGCCCACCTGGAAATCATTTCATAATTCAGACCTTTCACATTCAGCTTCAACCCAAGCTTTATATACTTGTTTAAGATTAAGTCTAATACAATAACATTAATCAAGACAAACACAATTAAATGGACAATAAAGGTAATGGCTTTACATACAACTCAGGAGTTTTCCTACTCTAAAGACTGTAGTCAGAAAACAAACCACACCACACTTATGTTCTGTTTTCTACTATATGTATTTTATTACTTATGTATGTATGTATTAATTTTTGCTGTTGTAGTACTACATACTGCCTTATGCTCCTTTCTCTCTTGATAGTAAGGAAAACACCTTCAAAAACTGTCATCTATAGCCCTTCAGTATTTGAATCACGTGCATTGGTATGAAAGACATAAGAACCGTCTACATTTTTTCACTCTGTTTCAACCCCTCCCTGCTGTAATATTTTCCTTCTGCTAAAAACCTGAGTGGGTGTTTTTCACTTCTCTTTTCTTCTTCTAAGTAAAGTTGCTGAACTTAATAAGTGCACGTGTTAAAACATTGGCATTGAATAGGCATATCATAAATTGTGCTAGCTTTACTATAAGAGGCCTGTATCTTCAGGTACATGCGCAGTAAACTATGTAGTTTATACATTTCTAAAAGGATATTATTTGGTTTTAAAAATTCCATAAAACTACCCTAAAACAAAACCAACAGCAGCATTCTGAATAAGGATTCTTTTATTTGCCACTTAAACATGTTTTATATAAAACTATAAAAAGAGGGCACTGCAAAATGTGTACAGTGCTTTATGGACAAAGGAGAAGTTGTAACTTATGCATGTTTAATGACTTAAGCATGACATGATCCATCAACATACCCCTTCATTAAATGTGTGCCACATTCAGGTAGCTGCAGTAATTATTTTTGTTGAGTACATCCACAAGTCTTCCTTTTTCATACCTTCTCAGCCTATTTTTTTAAATCCTTATGAAGTGGTCATTGCTGAAGCTTAACTCTTTATGTTAAATGACAATAGCTTTTAAATGGTGTGAAGAGAAGATAAATGCTAAGGAAATTTTGATAGCTATCTACTCGGCTCAATATCCTGTGCCTTAAGACAGGATTTCAAATTGATGGCACAGTGGCAAATCAAGAGTTGTGTAACCTTGAAAGGAAAGCCAAGCCAGGAGCACATTTCTAGTCTTGGAAGAAACGTTCATGTTCTTCAGAACCAGATCAGTACCAGGAGAGAAGAGGACACTGGATAAATCAGAGGAAAAAGAAGAAAGATCTTCACTTATAGAGAGAAGTGGAATAAAGGTATAAGTAAATCTGAATGGTGAAATCCAAAGCAGAGTAGACTTAGAGAGTATAACCTGCTATCAACATCCTAGTCCATGAGTACCTCATAATGTTTTTATACTGAATTATATTGAATATCTCCCAGTCTCTTCTTTTAAGTTATCACAATGCCTTTCAAATGTCTGCTTTTGCTGCTAATACCTTCATCATAACTACTGATTACATTCTCAAAATGTTCATCAAATGCTTGTTGTCAGCCTTAAATATACCATGGTTGGCATAACCCTCATGAATAAAATTTGTGAAAGGGTTTCACAGAACAGACTGAGAGCCAAGCTAAATATTACAGAATAAGGATGGAAAGCTCTCAGCTGCTACTGGTGGTATTGAGACAAATTTTAAAAAACACTGGCCATGTTAAAATTAAATTTCTTCATTAAATCACTGTTGCAGAAGCCATTACATAGGGAACATGTCCTATCAAGGATACCTTCCAAATGGTCAGTCTACAAAGGTTCAGACTCCTTCCCCACATGCCATACATCAACTTTTAACATGAAATCACATGATAGTATAAGAAGAATGTACAGATGTGATGAAACTTAGACATTTCTTGCTACTAGTCCACATATGCAGACTCTTACTGGTGTCACATCTAGTGTTTCCATATGGTTCAGCTTTAGTGCATTCTTCTCAGGTAGATAGGTATCCCAGTGGGGACCCTTCATATTTTGTAAAGTATTTTCATATAAACTTTTTTTATGCCTGTCAGAAAAGGAAAGTGTAGCTGTGGACAACAAATTCATTTTCAAGACTACCACTCTAGTTGTGCATTTTGTTTGTGTGTTATACACAATTTTAGGTCATACTCACTTTGCCATTTGTTCATCCCCAAAGGCTGTTAGAACTAGACTAAATTCACTTTATATTTTCCTTGAGAGCAGACACCTTCAGGATTTGGCACTAGTAGCTATAGAGCTGTCTTCTTCTGTGGTGGACTTTCCCCATTAGATAAAAAAGAAGACGTTTTTGAAAGAGGTGAGTGATGATAACCATGGGTCCACCTCTCTCCCGTGATCTGTACCTAACAACTCCAGCAAGGTACATTTGCAGCCTCAGGAACATCAACTTACTTCTCCTGAGCTCTCTAGTATGACCCCTTCAGAGACTTCTATGGCTTAGGTCCCTCAAATGTCCAGTCAGATGGTTCATTGGGTGAAGTCAGCCAGGAAGGGAGAACTAAGGATTATTTTATCTAAGGGTGGGGAAGGTATCCATCAGGTTCTTGTGAGGGAAGATATTGAAGGTTCACTCAATGAGGTCACACCACCAGCTTCAACACTGAAAACAACACTTGTCTGGACATTCCTAAGAAACACACACACAAAAAATTAAATACCTACCCCCTTATACCCTCCCCTGAAAAGGAGTAAGGAAGATTGGTATAATTTTGCTGAAGTACTGTTTAAAGCTATCCAGTCATTTCAATTCTGTTTACCAAATTCTTCCACTTCTATTCATATTAAGAAGAACGTTTATTTATCTTCTGAAGAAGAAGAATTTTCTGTTATGAACAATGAAGGATAGCTTATGCTTCAGAAATTCATTTTCCCACTGGATGCAAATCTGAGGTAGAGGACACTATCCTTTAATCCACCAAATGAAGAAATGTCCTTTGGTGACACTGCAGTAAACATTAAATATATATATATTTTTTAAATGGAAGGGTAAAGAAGTTTCTGACTCCCCAAAAACTTGCTATGTATTACTGAATATGGACATGCTTAAACCTGCAACATTTTCTCCAATCTAGGGAGCTGCCTTTTTGGCTGCTTCTGTGTTCCCAGATTCTCAGCCTCCAGACCCTAAAGAGCAAGATAAGTTGTACAGGGTCCCTGATTCACACAATTATGTTTATAAAAATCCCTCTCTTCACCCTGTTGTCATATCTTTGTATGGTAATAAAGAGGATAGAACATTTACATCTTCTAAACAAATTCATAACAATAAAGATAGTAGAGCTCTTGTTAGATATGACAAAAACATATACACTGTTTCTACCTTACCCATTAATTGCCAAACTCATAAGCCGAAGTTCCCTTTATCCATTCTGAGTAGCATGGGACAAGCCTTATGCAATCTTCTTAACTTTGATTTAAAATCTATACTTATGGGCATACTTAACTTTGCATCTGGATAGGATATTTTTTATACCTCCCCCTTTCCTCTCTTCTCTAAAGTCATTCAAAAGACCAGGCAACACTAACCAAAGATATTACTGGTCACTCCCTTTTGGTCCAAACAATACTGTTTCTCCCATCTCATGTAACACAGGACAAGGGATCTCTGATTCAACCCAATATTCAAAATCTCGATCTAATGGTGTAGATGATTTTCTGAAGAAATACAGCAGGTATTGAAGGAAGCAAGAAAACCTGCTACTAGAAAATATTTTTTTATCCAAATGGATATGTTGTGCCAGATGAGAGGACAAGTTCCAACTTGAGCTGTGCACCCCTGGTTCTTCACTACGTGTGAATTGTTTGATTCTGGAATAGTACACACTTTAATAACGGTAAAACATTTCGGCCATTTCAGTCTATTTGCCATTGTATCTCAATCTTTCCTCTTTATTTTAATTCAAACCATTCATAAACAGAATTTTGCATATCAAACTTAGAAAAAAAAGTGGCACCTTATTGGGGCATGCATTTTGTTTTGGAAAAGTTAACCACCCCCTTTAAGCCTGCAGCCAGTTCTTTCCAGAAATTTTCAACTTGGAAAATGGTCTTAATAGTAGCTTTGACTTCTGTTAGATGGATATTTGAATTGCAGACCCTTATGTGTCTTCAGCCTCTCTTGATTTTTCAGATGGACAGAGTGAGTCTTACAACCAACCCTTCCTTTATGCCTAAAGTTGCTTCTGAATTTATCCTTAATCAAACTACCTAGCTTCTTGCTTTCTATCCTGACCATCAAAAGCAGGAAGAAACAATTCTTTACTGCCTGGGTATACATAGATAAGTGAGATTTTATCTAGACAAAGCTAAAATCTTTAGGAAATTTATCAAGTTTTTGGGTCTTATCATGGCAAGAAAAGGGAACTGCCGATATCTAAGCCAACTATTTTTGAATTGCTTTCACATTCCAATCAGTTCTGCCATTTTAACCATGGAAAAAATTCATCCCACAATGTCAAAGTTCATTCTATTAGAGCAGTTGCAACATCTGGAGCTTTCTGGAAAGGGATGGACTCTTAATAATTTCTAGAAGCGGCTACTTGGTCCTCAGTTCATACTTTTATGAAATACTATAAGCTAGATTCTATTTCCAATACCAGAACAGGCTTCACTAGGGCTGCTCTTCAGGGAATTCTGGATTAAGGTCTTTCTTCATCCACTCTTTCTTCTTAAGCTCTGGCAATCATACCATATATAATAGATACTGAAGAGTGATCTAATGAAGAACATAGTACAGATGAGTAATTAACTTACTATAAAAGTAGATTTTCAAGTAGATCACAAGGATCTGTGTTATAACTTCCAGTAGCCAAAAGGTTGAAGTTCATAACATTGATCCAACATCATTAAAAAGGTGCAACATTGAAGTGCCACATAATTGAATGCCAAAACATCATCAACACTTTTTTGCAAAGGAGCAAGCCCCCCTCATACCACCCTGCTAATTATATATACCAACTCTGTGATGGCACTACTGCTGAGAATGGGCAAAATCCCAGTCCCAGCTGTACCATAGGTTCATAGGTCATAGGTAGTTACTATGGTATTGGTCCTAGGGCCTATATAAGCCTAGCTAAAAAGGTACCCTGGCTTTCACCACCCAAGAAAATTATTTTCCTGTGCCCCTGTCGAGCAGAGACACAGAAGTGATCCCCGGGGTGAATTTCCTATTTCCCATCCAATCATCAAGATTTTTCTTGAAGAGTGCTAATGAGGAGCTTTGTTGATATACATAGGTAGTTTGTTCCAGAGTATGGGAAGTCTCTGGGACAGGAATCTATCCCTCCAGCATGTTCTGTTTATTGTGATGACAAGGTTTAGGTCCCTAGAGCATGTAGCTCAGAGGGAATGGGATTTCTTTAAGTGGAGCATGTCCAACAGCTCTGGGTTTGACATAGCTTTGTATGTCAGGCAGAGATTGCCTCTGAGTAGGCAATATGCGACAGAGTAAAGCTGGAGTTTTTTGAGATGGTCTGCATAGGGCATCTGTTTGAGGCCGGTAATCCTCTTTGTGAGGTATTTCTGAGGGCCTTCCAGTTGTTGTAGATGTCTTGTGAGGTACATACCAAAAGGGGCATTGCACTCTATAATGGGTCTAATGAGTGATGTGCAGAGGGGAACAATTACCTCTTTTTCCTGGATGAAAAACCTTTTGTGAAGAGGTGTACCATGTAGAAGGATTTCCTGACTACTGTTGCAACGTGATTATCAAAGGGGACACTACTGTCCACCTGTGTTCCAAGGTGTCTTATCACACTTTCGGTGTTAAGTAGACTACTGCCAATGTGGTAGTTCATGGGTACAGAGTTTTTACCAAAAGGGATGACAATACACTTTTTGGCATTGAGCTTGGGGCCATGGCTTTGACACCAGGCATCTGTCTCAGTGGGCCCCTTTTGTAGGATGTCCACATCGTTAGAAGTTTTGATTATGGCTCCTAGTTTGCAGTCATCTGTGAACTTCATTAGCCAAAGACTTTCTGTGTTAGCCTGTACTTCAGAGAAGTAGATACCAAACTTTTCAGCCATTTCAGTCTATTTGCCATTGTATCTCCTGTGATACTCCACTTGTCACTGGTCTGAAGTCGGATTTGGAGTCTGCTACTTTCACAGTGTGGGTTCTGTCAGTGAGTCATTTGGCAACCCATCTTGTGACATAAGGATTTATACCTAGTTTAGTGAGTTTATCTATAATTCCAAAGAGGGGGATGGTGTCGAAAGCCTTGGCAAGATCTAGATAGGCTGGGTGAACGACCTTACCCTCATCTACGGCTTTGGTGACTACTTCAAAGAAGTTTATCAGGTTTAGGAGACATGATCTGGCTTTTACAAACCCAAACTGGGTGGGGTTCAGAGTTTGGAGGTTACCAATGTCTTTGTTTACAAGTTCCATGATGATACATTCCATGGCCTTGTAGACCAGGCTCGTCAGGCTAATGGGGCAGTAGTTCCCAGGGTCCGTGGTGGATCCCCCTTTGTGGAGTGGAATAATCATTACTGTGCACCATTCAGTGGGCACAAAGCCTGAGATGTGGTTATGATTGAACATGATACTTAGGTGGGGTGCCAGTTCGTTCTGTAGTTCATGTAGAACGCAGCCTGGGATGCTGTCAGGTCCCATGGGTGCTGTGTTCTTGGCTTTGGAGAGTGTATTTTTTACCTGTGCAGCCATAATTATAGGAAATTTGCATTCATCCAGTAGAGAGATGGGCCCTTTAGGGAGTGAGAGGGGGTAAAGTTAGCACTGAACCTATCTGTCAGGATGTTGGCAATATCAGTTGGTTATGTATATTTTGTGCCTTTGTGCTGTAACTCAGAGCAGATCTGAGTTTTGCCATTGAGATTCTTGACATAGCTATAGAATGCTTTGTGGTTGTCTTTAGAAACAGTGGCGATTTTGTTTTCATCACTAGCTTTGGGATATTTTATGAGGGATCTCAGCTTCTTACTGAGGCTGACCAGGGAGTTCCTCCAATCATGGGATTTTACCTTTTTGCAGCAGTTTCTTCTGTTGTAGAGTTTGTTTATGGCAGGGGCTTCCTTTTTTTGGAGGATAGCATCTTGGTTCTGTTAGGGATAGCATGATCCACGCACTCGTTTAAGTGCTTATAAAGTGCATTTGTGTAGGATTCAGCAGTAGTATCTCTAGTGTCCATCTGCACGGGTGTCGTGAAGTTTACCACTTCTGACTTAAGAAGCTTGAAGTCAGCTTTGGAGAAATGTTTTACAGTGGTTTCCCTAATGGGGGGTGGGGGTGGAATGTGGATGTCTAGGGTGATTAGCTTGTGGTAGACTCTGACCAATGAGGAATTCACCTCTGGTGTGGAACACCAGTCACCCATGTTGGTAATGATCAGGTCTAGGATATTGCTGCCCCGGGTGGGGGTGTGGATAAGTTAAACCAAGGCACTGGAAGTTATGAATTCCAGAAAACGTTGAGCAAAACAGTTGGTACATGTGTAATTTTCCAAGTTAATGGTGGGGTAGTTGAAATCGCCCATTATTAGAGTGTTAGGTTGTACCCTAATATTTTCCAGTGTATCAAGAAATGAGGAGTGGGAATCCTGGAGCATGGTGGGGGATCTGTAGCAAGCTACAATTTGGATTGCGGTCTTGCCCAGAGTTAGTTGCACTTGGATAATCTCTGATGTATTATGCTGAGCAAGTAGCCCGGTGGTGTGGATATCCTTAATGAATATGGGCACGTCTCTGCCTTTAGTGTTTCGGTCCAGGTTATGTGGCTGAAAGGTGTGGTATGAATTATAGCCTGGTAATGCAGGGGTGCTCTCACGTGCCTTGAGCCAGGTCTCTGTCACTGCACAGATGTCGATGTTCTCCATTTTAAGGAGTGCCTCAAGTGAGTGCATTTTGAGGTTTAGACTTCTAGCGTTGAGTAGTATTACCCTCAGATTTTGCTTGCTTGTACCTGTTACAGTGGTGAATTTGTTATTTGAACCTTGCCTAAAAAATGGCACTATAGGGATGGCAAGAGCCTTAGCCAGTATCCAGAATCCCAAGGGCAACAGGTGCAGGCCATCTCTGGCAAAGCTTCGCTGTCTGTCAATCATGTCATCTGAGGCAGACAGATACTGGATCCTCTTAGAATGACACCAGAAGCTTAGCAAATTGTTGAAGTCAATCATTTTGTCCTTGCACTGTGGTATAATTCTGGGTAATGGCAGGATGCTACTCAGGGCTAGGGTCATACCTGTCTGGGCTACAAGATCGGAGAGCTCCTCCATGTTTCTTTTCATGTAGTCTAGTGAGGTACGTCTCAGATCATTCACACCAACATGGACAATGACAGAGTCATATTTGCACTTGATGCGGAGTAACCTGAGTGTGTGCATTATGTGGTGGATCCTGGCACCTGACAGGCAGCTGACAGTAACCTTCTCCTTGTTTAGCCTGGTGAGTGGAACATCAGTATGCCTGACTATAGAGTCACCTATGACTAGAGTATTGGGTACGTTGTTATGCCTTATGGGCTGTGGTTGGGTGGCACACTGAGTTTGTGGGCTATGTATCATTTGAGTTGTGTTGGGGTGGAGGTTGCTTGCTTTTCTGCTTTGGAGGTCTCTGTTGCTTGGGCAGATTTTTATTGAGAGCCTCAGAGAATGTAGGTCTGTGTTTTGTGTTTCTATGTGTGTGTTTTGGTGGTGTAGGTTTTGAGGGACTATGTGATGAGTGTGGTGTGGTGCAAGTGTTTACCCTCTTCTCTTGACTGTCTAGTCCAGTCTTGGGTGAAGAGAGCTTTGCTTCCAGTTTGGCTATATAAGTGCATCTCTCACAGGTTGTAGTGTTGGGTGGTAGGAGGAGAGGGTTGTCTGTGTACATGAGGCAATTGCTGCATTTCCCCAAGATGCCCAGATTTATCAGGTAGACAGGAAAAAACACTGGGAGTTGACTCATAGACATGTCTGGATAGGTGCTTATTTATTAAGTAGTAAAAACTGTTTTCCTCTAGACAAGTGAGGAAAGTTAAGTGCTGTAGTAATTTGTAGCTTATTTAGTGCTTACAATGAGTTCTGAACAAGTGCTGAGCTCAGAGAAACAGATTTGAGTGCTAAAACTAAAATAAATTGGCTAGTTCTAAGGGAAAATTTGAAGAGAAGGCTTTATGGCACTGTGAATATTTTAACCCTAGCTAAGCGGTGATGCATAACGTGTATTTTTTTTAATATAACAGTAGCAAATGAGCAAACAGATTTAAACAAATTAACCAATTAACCAATAAAAAGCTAAAAACTGAGCCCCATTCCAGCAGTCTTCAATCAGACAAGTTCTAACTGCACAAATGCCATTAGGGTGCAGGGGAACCTTCTCCAGAAAAAAAGATGGCTTGGATTAGTACTCAAGTTATACAAACAAAGCTAAATTCAGCAGGTCTGAATCTAGTCTTGTGCTACTGTAAACAAGGCTCCCCAGTTTCAGAAAGAAACAGTTCAAATAAGCAGACACAATAAGCCTTTAACCAGAAACTTCCAGCTCAAAAGGGCAGAATCTACCCGCTCCTTCCACAAGAGTGCAGACCACACCTTCTTAATGCAAAATAACTGACCCTAAGCCCAAGTGCTTAAACCAGAACTAATACACTTTTAGAATAACAGACACTAAGCCTTCAATAAGCAACGCCCAACTTAGAAGAATGTAAGCTACCTGTTCTGGGACAACAGTGAAGACCACAAACCTTCTTAATGTAAAACAACTGGTCTGGAGCCCAAGTGTTTAAACCAAAGGGTTAGAATAACAGTTACAATTTAATCAGGCTACTACCAAGCAATAATGCAGCAGAATAAATACGACTGAGTACTTTTAGAGGCAAAAGCAAAATAAGGTAATAAAGTAGGAAGAAACACAAATACAGTAAAAGCAGATGAATAAAGTGCAATTTTTTTTTATTAGTCAAGTGCAAGGAGAGAGGAAGTGGGTTGGCCTTCTCAAATGTTTGCTCTTTATTAAGTTGAGTGAACACTAGACTTGGAGGGGTGTCCCAGATCAAATGTACAGTAGGGGTGGGCAACTGCAAAGCCATCATCTATAACAACACCACAAGAATATGGTGGGAGGGAGGGGGAAAAAACAGTTTCAGGACAGATTAGAACAGAAAGCAATGCCAGAAAATATATAAAATAATTCAATCAGGCAAAAAAAAAAATTCAGTCAGGCAAAATTAAGTTAAACAATTAAATAGACAGAAAAATAAAATGCAGTACTATCTTTAAAACTGCAAGTTTGTACTTAACTTCAGATTTTAGTACAGTTGATTGTAACCAGCCAAACCATTCAAATATTGAGCAGAAAATAAATTCCCAGCTATGTGGTTAACATTTAAAGCAGAGAGAAACCCACTAGGCTATGAGTTAAATATCAAATAACAAAGAGGTGAGAACAGCAATAACCCCCATGCAGAGGGACAGACAGACCACAATATCTGACACAATTACCTACTTGAACTGTACAATGTTCTAACGTTTGACTATATGGCACTTCAATGTTTTGCCTTTTTGATGATGTTGGATCAATGTTATGAATGTCATCCTTTTGGCTAGTTGATGTTCTAACATAGATCAAGTCAGCTATTGCAGTACCAATACCCGCCCTCTATCATCTCAATGAATCCATTCCCTGGCCAGGGTGTGATATCATTCCTTTATTTATGTATTTATTTTTTTATTTCCAGACAAGACTTTACTCACAGCTGTAGGCCTTAGTCTCTGTTTTTGGTCAGCTATGAGTTTTGGGGCATCCATATGTCTCTCTTATACTGCCACATCTTCTCATGCTTAGGGAAGATGTATGGCATAGGAGGAGCTAGTCTGAAGCTTTGTAGACTGGTTGGACATATGGTATCCTTGGCAGGATGCATGCCATATGTAATGGCTATTTCAACAGTGATCAGTTCGAACATTTACTGTTACGGTAAGTTAACTACACTGTTGTACATTCCACCAATATAGTCTGTTACAAATTCTGTAGTATTCCCAGGTCATTCACCAAATCTCTATATTATATGTTTACTTATTGTAGGTGTCTTATCCAACACCATATTATTCTCACTAAGATTTTATTTAAAGAATTTAGTACAAGTTGTACCAAATAGAAGTTGTATCTAACTACAGGCCAATAGGAATCCCATTGCCTCTGTCAAAGATTGTAGAATGCTGTAAATATACCCAAATCCTTACTTTTCTATTACAGAACAACCTACTGTCACACACATACAATATGTTTTTTACCATTACTATAGACAGCAAACAAGTTTTCTCAATATTCCCAGGCCTATCAAGAGTGTTCAATACAGCACCCTATCAAAATGTTCTACATACTCCAGCACACACCCACCCCCAGACTCAATGATTTGACAATCAAATGGTTTGCCAGATATCTAAACAACAGAACCCAAAGTGTAAAATGGCAGTCTGCCTACTGTTCTTATCTACCAGCCACAATCAGAGTCCCTCTAGGCTCAGTCTTAAGGAGTCCCTCAAGGCTCATTCTTAAGTCCTTTACTCTTCAACATGTATATATATGACCTGCATTTAGCAGCTTAGCGCCTCACACTCATGTGATATACATGACTCTACTCTTATCTGCTCAGCTACAACCTTAACATAAATCCAAACTCTCACACAGCAATCCTTCTCTAGTGTAAAACAATCCAAACCCTCACACAGCAATCCTTCTCTAATGTAAAATAATCCAAACCCTCACACAGCAATCCTTCTCTAGTGTAAAACAATGGTTTAAGAAATTTCAGCTGTTGTTAAACTCTAAAAAAGGTTATGTTATTTATTCCTAGAACTCAAAGCCAAGCAAAACAATCCTTCATAGTAAACTTACTTCAAAACACAAACATACACTTATCCCTCCATTAAACTCCTAGAAATAAAAATTGACAAACACCTGATATTTGAAACTCATATTCAACATGCCATAAAAAAGTCCACCAAAAACTGGGCACCTTATATAAGTTCAGGCACTACCTCTCTGATCAAGCACACAAAACTACACCAATCTCATATCTCCTGTTGAACCTGCTGTATGCTGTATTCACTCACCTCCAGTCCTTGTAAATGCACACATTATAGCAATGCTGTAATAAAATAGCCACATTTACAGCATACCTCCATAATAGAACCCATCACTGCATTGAGCTCCAAAAAACCTCCTGGATGAATCTTCCCAACCAAATAAAATTTTCCTCACTAATAATTGCCCTTGACTTACTACACCAACCATATACATGTTCTACACACAGTCAACTGCAATGGCATGTTCCTCCACAGTCCCTGCGATCTGAGTCCACATGCATGGCTTCAATCTTCCAAACCACAAAATCCCAAGCAACACCCTATTCTCCAACCCCGTAGCTAAACTCTGGCACTCCCTACTCCCTAACATCAGAAAAATCGAGTGCAAATGCAATTAAAAAAAAAAAAACTAAAAACTCTCTTCCAAAGTACAACACACTGTAACTGCAACCTTTCTCACTTAACTGCGCCAACTAATTCATCTCAAGACTCAAAACCTTCCACTTCACCCAAGCCTCCATAGCAACAGATAAGAGAAGCTTCCAGAATACAACTCTCAAACCTCAGCCTTAGCATCCTAACCTTACATAACACCAATTCATAAACAACCTTGAAAATCACTGCTAAATCATTCTGTTCTTACTATCTCTATTTCTACCTACTTGAGCATTAAATAATTTCTTCCCCCTCCATACTCTTATCTTCTCTACTTCCCAAATGCTTCTTTCACTCTAGTTTCACTAATACATAAATGAACCTGCATCTAAGTTTTCTCTAAATCTGATGGACAATGATGACATTTTTCCACAAGCCATAACAGAAATTACTACAATTGAACTTGTATAAATACTGTATCATGTTTACCCTTATTTTAATACTATGAGATATGATGTAGTTTTGCTCAGCTGGAAAAAATCTTTACCATTTGATGCAAGTAAATAAAACAGATGGCAAGATACTTACCAATGTGAATTTTCCTGACTGAGGCAGCAACAAATCTTTTTTCTCATTATGTGTGTAAGTGTGAGTGGGACAATAGGGTGCTGTATCATCCCGTGGCTTTACAAAAATATCCACCAAGTTAATATCATGCCGTTTGGAGTACCATGGAGGAGAATGTAAAAGTTATGGTTGACATAGCCCTTCTTTAACTCTATCACCAGCCACCTATACAATACAATGCAGTTTTAAGTATATTTTATACTGAGATTTATAAGATTTTGGGCTATTTAGTTTAAAAGATAATTTTATATAAGTTTATGTGATGCCTTTATTGTCCTAACAGTAACTGAGTTGTTCTGTGTGTGTGTGTGTGTGTGTGTGTGTGTGTGTGTGTGTGTGTGTGTGTGTGTGTGTGTGTGTGTGTGTGTGTGTGTGTATATATACAGGAGGCTGAAATCACCTGTTCAAATTTACTGCATTTTAACTAAAATATTTTTAAATTTAACACATCCAGACTATGTTCTCCTTTATAAAGTAAAAATAATAAATCCCTTCACTTTCTTGTATGACATAATTTAGGCTCAGTATTGTCTTTGTTGCATTACCTCACACTTCTCCTTCTCTATCTGTCTCTGTCTTGGCCATTATGTAAATATGGCCTCCAAAATTTGGCATGGTCATCTGAATCAGACTGTATCAGTCATCATCATCATTATCATCCCCCTTTTTTCCCATCTTCTACCTAGGGTTGGGGACTCATGTTAACTGTCGCCATCTCTCTTGATTCAATGCCACACTTCTGCCTTCTTCGACAGTCATGCCTGACTGTCACAGATCTTCTTTCACACAATACATCCACCTGTCTGCTGGACATCTTAGTTTCCACTTACCTTTTTCCTGTCTGTCCCAAATCTTCTTCACCAGATTGTCTTCTGCTTTTCTGCATGTGTCCAAACCACCGTAATCTGTTCTCTTTGATCTTTCCTGCAATTGGAGCTACTTTGGCTTCTGCTCTTATGTCCTTATTTCTTCATCTGTCCTACAGAGTACCTCCTGCCACCCTTCTCAGGCACTTTATTTCCATCATCTCTAGCTTCTTCATCTGCTTTGCCTTTACTGCCAAGGTTTCTGTACCATACAGTAGTATTTGTCACACCACTGTCTTGTACATCTTACTTTTCAGCTTCTTTGGCATTTTCTGTCATAGACTACACCTGACACTCTATGCCAGTTGGCTGCAGCCCCTCTGATTCTAGCTTTGACCTCTTCATTCAGACGTCCCTTCTTCTCAACCACTCCTCCCAGATACTTGAAGCTATTTAACTGTTTCACTATCTTCTCTTCTATCTCAGTTTTCAGCTTCTTCTGATTTCCCCAGTTTGCTGCCATTACCACTGTCTTACTTGTGCTTAGTTTCATACCATGTGCCTTCAGTTTTGCATTCCATTGCTCTATACTATGCTGGAGTTCTTGCTCAGAGTCTGCCTGTAATACCACATCATCTGCATACAGCAACTTTGCTGATCTGTCTCCTCCAACCTGTTTACTAATGTAGTCCATCACTAGTATGAACAGCAGTGGGCTCAGAGCTGAACCCTGGTGTACACCGACTCCCTTTGGGAACCCTTCTGTGAGGCCAAACACTGCTGGTACTTGAGTCATTGGGTCCTTGTATATAGCCTACACTAATTCTACCAATGTTTTTGGGACTTCAAACCACCGCAGTACTGCCCAGATCAGATTTATTGGGACCATGTCATATGCTACCTTACCAGTGACCGCTACAATAGATATGCAATTTTCTTGTACCAAATGATCATGCATTATCTTATATAATTTGGCACATTACTAAATTCCTTAATAGATAGGGCACATTGATTGTCTTTAGAACATTTGATATAACTGCTCCCACAATTCATTTTTACTTGGTAACTGTGAATACTACAATCAGTCCTATAACTATGGGTAGTGATAGAGGGGGACACATAGGGCACATGTCCATTCTCTGAAAGTGTGTGCACCTCGAGTAACCAGCTTCCATGAAAATACTAAACAAATTTTTGATGCTTTCAGCTGAGCACATGAATTTGTACATGAGTGCACAATGCAAGCATGGTTGAATCTTTAGCATCCCTTTGGATGCTTCCTGGTTGGGATATTAAGGGAGTTGGAGGTGTCCATTACTACATTTTTAAGCAACTGGTCAGGAGAAGGACGTGTCTTTTTGAAACTGGTGGTTACTACGTGTGTGTGTGTGTGTGTGTGTGTGTGTGTGTGTGTGTGTGTGTGTGTGTGTGTGTGCGCGCGCATCCTGCATCCCAGAGTAGTTATGGTGTTAAAGGAAGAAATCAATCGTGGCTAATAGGGGCTTCATCATGTGAGCCATGTTCTTTGGGTACAGTCCTTGGTTTCCTTGTTTTGTTGAATGTTAACAGTGTGCTTATTTGTCTGTGAATAAACTGTACAGCAAGAACTCAACAAATTTAATGGTAAAATATTAATTATGAATGTATTTTTAATTTAACTTGTTTTTTTTTTGCAAGCGCAAGGGTATGAAATGCACTGTGTTGGGCTACAACAGTTTAGTACTCAGTGCAGATGAGTAAAGGCTATGACTTGTTAATGACCGGCTTCCTGTATTGCAGCTTTTGATTCCCTCTGCCTTCATTTGTCTAGTGTGAGTCTGACCAAGTCATTTCATCAGACAGTGCTCCTGGGCAACCCCTGAAAGAGACACTTGTATCCAGTGAGCTGTCCCAAGTTGTTAGCATATTCATTTCATGTTTATCTTTTGAAATGCTGCTTCTTTCAGAGAGCCTCTAATTAGTGTTTCCCTATATCCTATTTGACTATCAATCCCTGAACATTTAATGGATTGCCAGAAGTATTGTCAGTAAATCAGTAAATGAGAATTTCAAAGGAAGAGCAGTTTACTGTTCCTCATCCTTTCTGTTTTCAACATGAGAGTGTTTTGTTTTGTACATCAAATGACTGTCAGCATTTTTTGCTGTAAAATTTTTAATAAAAGTTTTAAATTAAATCCAAATCATTATGAACATTGTAAAAATAAAGAAGAAAATAATATGCACACTACCAGGTTTCAAAAGTGCTTTATGGTAACTGGGGACAGATAGCCATGTAGTGAAATAGTGGCATGGCTAAAGGGAGTTCTACTCCATTACTCTGCCAAGGGCCATATTTGACCATGATCCAGCTTTGCTGTTGTTTTTCAGAAACTGCATACATGTATTTAACCTTATGTTCTTTTTGATTTTCTAGTTTTATACTTGGTAAAGGGGCAACCCACTTACTCAAAGTCAAACAATAGTTTAATGGTGGTAGAAAGAATCAAACTGTACCTTTGATTACAACAAGCAGCTCACTAAGAGTTTTGAACTGTAATCCTCTGCGCTAACTACCAGACCCTCATTCATTTCTTCACTTTCTGATAAATCACTGAATGTTAAAAATCACTGACGTTATAGTCAGTCAGTAAATGCCAATCATGTTGATGCAAAAACTGATTTGTTGACTTTTTAAGTGAATTAGAGTAGTTTGCTTCTTATCCGTCAGTGATTTTGCAGAACATCACTACATTTGCTTCATATTTATACCCTTTCTCTCATTAACTTCCTTCTTCTGGTAAATTCCTTAGGATTACTGTCAGCCAATAATGCCAGTCATTATAGTTTCATAGTTGTTACTGTTCAGACACTGCATGTCCATGCAACGTGTGCTGCTCCATTAACATTTTAAGCAAGTTGGAGCTGTCTGGCACTTATGTTAACAAACTGCTTCCTGTAATCAAAGCTACAGGGTTTAAATTCTGTTACCTCCATTTGCCTATCCTTTGGCTTTGAGCAAGTCACTAAACCAGACAGTGATCTCAAGTAATACCTGATAAAGGTCACTTTGTCTATTGAGTTTATCTGATTAATAAAAAATAAATAAAATAATTAAAATTTGTCTCTTTTTTTTGTCCTCCATTATTTTTGGCTTTGTCCAGAATTCTTGAGCAAAGATATTGAGAGGTATTTTGGTCTGTTTCATGTAAAATGTGTGGCTTCTGGCAGTATGTTGCATGACTAAGGTCACTAAGTTATGACAGGCATATGAGTTTCATATTTTGTATCCATTAGAAAATGCTTAATAGTGCAAAGCTTGTTATTCTATCAACTTTCTAGGTATGTAAGAAAAACGTTTAAAAGCTGTTCCTGATTTTATTCCTTATTTCTGACACTTGAGCTAAGAATTTGAGAGGTCACAGTGGAGTTATGATGTATGGTTCTGACATCAGCTAGCTGAGATACATTTCTGGGATATTATTTCTGAATTTATTCTTTTGCTTGATCTCATCAAATATCCAAGCTATATAATCGTGTGTGTGTGTGTGTGTGTGTGTGTGTGTGTGTGTGTGTGTGTGTGTGGTTGTGGGTATGTGCGTTGCACTAACTAATGCAGGTCAAAGTATTAGCATTGTATTAATAAAAGTGAAGTAATGGGGAGAAATGAAGTTGTCATTGAAATTTGTAACTAGAGGAGTTGAGAGGCAATGTGATAATAATTTGATTATTTTTTCTGTATGGCAGCTGAACTTTTGTAACTTATTTTCAAGTCTGTAATATTGGAGGAACTGGGTATGTCATCCTTTAGATAAGAAGTTAAACTGAGGCCTCGTCTGTCTGAGATGTTGGTAGCATAGATGGATGCAAAAGAACCCAAGTCACTTATCAAGAAGTGTAGGGGAAATCCCCAGGTGTCCTGGCCAAATTTCCCTAATCAGTAGGAAACCACCTCAGGTCTTCCCTGAAAATAGGCCAGTGACTTGGCTGGACTAACCTGGTAAATGAAATTTATGTATAAATAAATTATGGTTGCCACTATATCTCAGTTATTTCATTGCATCTTTTTATTCTATTTTAATGCATCAACATCATTAAGTGAGTATGGTCATTATATTTCAATGGACCTGCCACTGTAGTATTATTTTGGATTTTTTTCCAGAATCCATTTAAGCCCCCTTTATATGTCATGCTAGACATAAGGAAATCATTTTTTTTTCCTTCCAAGTAAATAGACTATCAATGGTGTGAGTCACAGACACACAGCCATATTGCACAGTTTCTGGAACCTATTTTCATTTTCACTTATTTTGCTTGAATTATTCTAGCTTGTGTTTTTAGAGCAGCTCTTACCTCTTTACGGGAAATGCTCAACAAAATAAACTAGCTAAGCTAAAAATAAACTAAGCAAGTGCTGACAGAGCCTCTTCCCACATTTTTCTGAGGTGTCACATCTTGTAATCCAGGAGCTGTTAACTTTGCTTCTACTTCAAGGAACTTTTAACAGACATTTAAACTACTTTGTTATTCACCAGTGTCTGCAGCATGAAGATATGTGTTTTATATGGGATGCTGGCTGAATGTGCTGCATTTTGTTTCAACATATTTTCCTTACAATGCAGCAAATCTAACTGTATGTTCTTGAAATTGAGATAATGTTATTTTTTCTTTCTACACACGCAAAAATGTATTTGTGAATGACATTTTCCCACTTCTGTTGTATTGGTAGATACACACTTTCCTGCCTCTGTTGTACTGGTAGCTACACACTTTCCTGCCTCTGTTGTATTGGTAGCTACACACTTGAGTTACACTATACCATACTAACACTTCATCCAAACCATAATTAATCCTTCTGCATGACAAATTTGTAAGTTTTCTCTGTGTTGTGAACATTGCCAGGATTTGTACCATTATGGCATTCACTTTTTTTCATAAAGAAATGGTCTTTCATTTTAAACAAGGGATTATGGGTGAGTTGTTACCATGCATCGTGTGTTCTATACTTTATTGGTAAGCCGTTTTGCTGTTTTTTCCATATGTTCTTTGTGTTCCTATTGTACCCTGGCAATAAAAGGAACCTGGAGCCACCACTGCCCATAACATTGCTCTGGTCAGTCCAAGTGTCTGCCCCTGAGTGTTTTAAATTTTCGCATCAGGGGTCAAACTGTGCAACACACTATCTGTTAATATAATGTTAGCATTTTTGCACCTATAATGGAACATGCTTTTTATAAATGTACGTTAGTATTATCTATGAAGAGGCACACTTTACATTCCACCCTACTGTTTTTTTTTTTTTGTAAAAACTGTCCCTCAGAAGCCAATGCATTCTACATATTATTATATTATTTTCTTTTTGCTGAACTTTATTGCCAGACTCTAGGACCTCTCATGCATCTAGCTCCTAACCTAGTATGGTTCATAGGTTCATAGGGTCATAGGTTCATAGGTTGGTACTAGGCTATCGGCCCTAGGGCCTATACAAGCCTAGCCATAATGCCCTGGCTATTTCTTCCCACACTATTTACTTCCCTGGACCCCTGTCTAGCAGGGCGACTGATGTGATCCCTGGGGTGAATTTCCTTTCTCCCATCCAATCATCAAGGTTCCTTTTGAAGAGGGCCAAAGAGGTGCTCTCCTTGACATGTATTGGCAGTCTATTCCAGAGTCTGGGGAGTCTCTGGGTCAGGAACCTATCCCTCCAGCATGTTTTGTTTATTGTGATGACAAGATTTAGATCTCTATAGCTTGTGGCTCTGGGAGATTGGGATTTCTTTAAGTGTAACATGTCCAACAGCTCTGTGTTTGACATGGCCTTATATGTTAAGCAGAGATCTTCTCTGAGTAGACGATATGCGACAGAGTATAGCTGGAGTTTTTTAAGGCAGTCAGCATAGGGCATCTGCTTTAGGCCTGTGATTCTTTTAGTGAGGTATTTCTGCGGCCTTTCCAGTTGTTGCAGATGTCTTGAGAGGTACATACCAAATGGGGCATTGTATTCTATAATGGGTCTAATGAGGGATGAGTACATTGGGAAAATGACCTCCTTTTTTCTGGATGAAAAGCTCTTAGTGATGAGGTGTGCCACATAGAAGGATTTCCTTACTGTTGTAGCAACATGGTTATTGAAGGTGAGACCGCTGTCCACCTGTGTCCCTAATTCTCTTATCACACTTTCGGTGTTTAGTGTACTGTCACCTCTGTGATAATTCATAGGTACATGTTTTTTCCCAGAGGGGATAACTATACATTTCTTGGCATTGAGCTTGAGCCCATGGCTCTGGTACCAAGCATCTGTTTCTGTAAGGCCCTTTTGTAGAGTATCCACATCATTTGGGGATTCAATAATGGCTCCCAGTTTGCAGTCATCTGTGAACTTTGTTAGCCAGAGCCCCTTAGTGCTGGCCTTTACTTCAGAGAAGTAGATGCCAAATAAGAGAGATCCCAGGACTGAACCCTGAGGTACTCCACTTGTCACTTGTCTGGAGCTGGATTTGGAGTCAGCTACTTTTACAGTGTGGGTTCTGTCAGTAAGCCAGTTGGCAACCCATCGAGTAACGTAGGGATTAATGCCCAGCTTAGTAAGTTTTTCTATGATTCCAGAGTGGGGGATGGTGTCAAAGGCCTTGGCGAGGTCCAGATAGACTGTGTAGACTGCCTTACCCTCATCCACGGCTCTGGAGACTGATTCAAAGAAGTCAATAAGATTCAGGAGACAAGATCGGCCCTTCACAAACCCAAACTGGGTGGGGTCCAGTGTTTTAAGGTTGCCAATGTCTTTGTTTATAAGTTCCATGATAATACGTTCCATGGCCTTGCAGATAAGGCTCGTCAGACTGATGGGGTGGTAGTTCCCAGGATCCAAGGTGGATTCCCCCTTGTGGAGTGGGATAACTGTAGCTGTGCGTCACTCAGTGGGCATGAAGCCTGAGGTGAGGGTATGATTAAACATGATGCAATATGCAGTTTAATTGCAGGTTATTGGTCTTCTCAACTCATGCAGCATTCTTCTATAAGCAGTTATCAAATTTTATTTATTCAGTACTCTTTTATAATAAGTCAGTTTGCTGATCACATGAAGTTGTTTCGTTGTAATGATTTAGCCAAACACAGCAGCTTGTAATGAAAGAAAAGGCAGATGTACAGATGTTGGAAATATCACCCATGTTAATGCACTTCCACTGTTACCTTACAAAACATTTTATTTATTTGAAAATTGTTAACCAGATAAGCGGGCTGTTCTTTGGACATTTTTCAGTCATGAGCCAGATGCAAGAGCACAGATATAAACTTAGGTAACATAGTGATAACACTGGGAGTACAAATAACAGAGTTGAGTGACATAGAGATTTCATTATGTGTTTATTTGAGATCAATATGGTACAGTACAGAGAGGTGCTCAACTTAGCAGTAACAATTAGACACAGAACATCACATTTTGATTGTACACTCTAAATTGGCCATAGGTGTGAGTTCGCGTGTGTGTGTGTGTGTGTGTGTGTGTGTGTGTGTGTGTGTGTGTGTGTGTGATGGAAGAACAACCACAGCAGGGCTTGCCACCTGCTGGTATGAATACTGACACTAGATAGCTGTCATTGTTGGTGGCACATCCAAACCCCATGTGTAAAAATGGAAAAAGCGAGGATTACGGGAGAATGGATTACATTTTGCATGCAAGTTATTGTCTAATCAGTAAAGAATCTAATGGTATGTAATGGCAACTATTTAGTAAAAATGATTTATATTTAATTAATGCAGGCTTTTAGTTTTCACAATTTTCTTCCACCTATAAATTCAAATGTTAATTCAAGAGGAGACTAAGGAAAGGAAAAGCTTCACAGTACAAACCTAGAGACAGTTTCTTAAAGTAGTTAGTTAACCAAAGTCTTATAACTTTTAGAGGAAATAAGAGCACATGGAAGTAATCCATATAGGCATTAAGAGAACTTCTAGCTCCTACTCTGAAGGCACAGACAGGCAGTGGCACTGAAAGGCAGCAATGCATATTGTGCCACGCGACTTTCCCGCTTGTTAGCTGCTGTCTGACAGTTAGCATAGAGGATTAAGTCTATAAACAGCTAACAAGCTGCTCCCTGTAATCCATGGTTTGATTTCTTTAGCTGTAGCTTGCCTCCTATTTGATTCTGGCAAGTCATTTACCCAGTCAGTGCTCCTGAGCAGTTGGGAAATGGACTAGGCTCCTTAATAGCCTCCCCAACCGCATGTCTAATAACGACCTTTGAACTGGTGAGTGCCCTTTTAAGAAATCTCATTTTCTTTGACCATCTACATAGGCAGACTTGTACCTGGTAAAATCGTGATGTTTAATAAAGACATGGACAAAGTTCAGGTGGAAAATTTGCACTACTTAAGATTCAGCAAAGCCTTCTCTACATCTGCCTATAAAATAACTTTTTTTTTTTTTAATTTGTTAATCAGGTATGTGAATGGGTCCATCATGGAAATATTTCAGCCACAACAGAAACCTTGGAGCAAGCTTACAGCTGGTTCAATAAGCTTGTTTTTGAATACTGAGAGAAAAGAGAAGTATTCAGAAAAAAACATGGTCAAAAGAAGGACATGAACACTCCCCACAGACATTACACAGAAGTCAGGACTGAACACCAAGAACAGATCTGTACAGCAGAGAATTTAACCAACACTTGTCCTAGATACATTGTAAACACTTGTAAATATCTTTGCAATTAATCGTTTATAGATGTTATTGTGAGAGAAATTCTCACAATTAGACTCTGTTTATTATAACTTAATCTTATATTTACCATGTGTTATCACCTGCTCTTATGTGGTGTGACTGACCTTCTATTTTTGATGTATGCACAACCTGTTTGGCAGGACCTACCTATGCTTAAGCTCTAGATCTGGTCCTCACTAACTTGGCAAACAGATGCACTGTTGCAACTGTCAGACCCTCATTAGTTAAATATGACCTCAAATCAGTTACCTTCAAACTGGCACTAACACCAGAACTCACAAAGGGTGAAATCAGACTAAAAAACTTCACCAAGGCAAATTATACCCTCCTAGATGAAGGTATAAATGCATTCATGCCCTACCCTAAGCTGGAAGTGGTAACTATCCTGAAGCTTGCACTAAAGCCCTGTACAATCACTTTTATAAGTGTGTAGACTCGGCTGTTCCAGAATGAATCAAAGCCAGAGCCCCAAGTAAAAACAAGCCACCATAATGGAATCCAGCATCAACAAACTTTACAACAAATGCAAAAAGTTGCTGTCTAAGAAAACAAAGGCGAGGCCCCAACAAAGGAAAAGCACCCTCCTCAGCCTCAATACGCAAATAAGACAATATGTCAAATCCTCTAAGGGCATCTTTGAGAAAAACATAGTGAGAACAGCCACAGATAATCATAAGGCCTTTTACAGCTATATAGGCAGACTAAAAGGCAGGACCCAAACCTATGCTGAATTTTTGACTAACGGTATCACACACACTGACCTCATAGAGATAGGAAACCTGCTAGAATATAGGTGTCATGAAAATTTCACTCCCTTATCCCTTCCAAACTTATCACAAACCTTGCCCCCAACATCCCCACCACCCTGCATATCTAAGGAACATATCATTAAAGCTTTGTCCAAGGCAAAAACACAGCCTCTGTGGGACCAGACTGCATCCCAGGCTATCTTCTAAAGAGGCTAAAACATGAACTAGCATAACGATTAAGTAACCTTTTCAATCATAGCCTAACTACAGGCTTTGTTCCTATGGAATGGAGAACAGCAACAGTTACTCCCCTCCACAACAGACCCAGGGAATTATAGACTCATAAGTCTGACCAGCTTCATCTGTAAGGCCATGGAATGTATCATTATGGAGCCCATAAATAAAGACATAGGTGACCTCCAGACCCTGGATCCAACCCAATTCATCTTTGTCAAGGGCAGATCCTGCCTGTTAAATCTGATGAATTTCTTCAAAAATGTGACCAGGGCCATTGCCGAGGGCAAATCTGTGCACACAGTATACCTCAACTTGGCAAAGGCTTTCAACACAATCCCACACTCAGGCATTACCAATAAACTTAGCAAACTGAATGTAAACCCTACTGTTTTAAGATGGGTTGCCAACTGGCTCACACCACCAGACACACACTATCAAAGTTGGCGACTCCACATCAACCAGCAGACCTGTCACCAGCAGGGTGCCACAAGGGTCAGTGCTGGGCTCCCTACTGTTTGATATGTACTTCTCAGAAGTTCAGGCCAAAACTAAAGGGTTGTGGTTGACTAGGTTGCAGACAACTGCAAACTAGGTGCAATTATTGAATCCCCAAATTATGTCAGTATACTTCAGGAGGGTCTTACACAGACAAGCAACTGGTGTTTTAGCCACTGTTTCAAACTAAATGCAAAGAAATGCACATCATTCCCTTTGGCAAAAACAATGTCCTTTCATACTATCAAATCAACAACAGTATAATAAGTACCTACAAAGTGGTAAGGGATCAGGGATGACAAGTTGACTGTGATCTTAACTTTGACCACTATGTGTCTGCTGTAGTAAGGAAGACTTTCTGCATAGCACACTTGATTAGTAAAGGCTATGCCTCTGAAGCAAAGGAGATTATAACCACTGTATACTCGTCACTGATCAGGCCCATAATTCAGTATAATGCCCCATTTGGCATGTACCATACAAAGCACCTGCAGCAATTGGAGAGACCTCAGAGGTTTCTAGCAAAGAAGATCAAGGGACTCCAGCACGTGCCTTACACAGACTGTCCAAGTGCCTGTCACTATACTCTGTATCATATAGACCTCTTAGGGGAGACTTATGCCTGGCCTACAGAGCAATCTCAGACCCAAACCTAATGAACTTGCTGCACAACTGTAAATCAAAGGGGACTAGAGCTATCCATTCCAAGGACCTAAATATGGCCTGCAACTTAAATAAGATATGCTGGAGGGACAGATTTGTCTCCTTGTGAATGCCGTGTCTTTGGACTAGGCTACCAATTAATGTGAAACAGAGCACCTCTATGACACTTCAAAAGAAACCTGGACAAGTGGATGGCACACAGTAAATTCTTACCTAGGATAATGCCCATAACCCTCCTGGATATGGGGAGTCATTACAAAATACAGTCCTGGGTATTGATTAGCATATATATGGTATTACATTGGGATGGAATGGCTAGGCTTGAAATAACCCAGGTTCGATAGCCTAGTATAATCCTATGATCCTAGTCTTAATTCTGCAAGACATTGGTACACTAAATGTTGTTTAACCTGTATTTTTTCTACTTTGTATTACTGTTTTGATTAAAATTATGTATTTATCCTATTGATACCTGTTTGACTTGCCACAAGGGTCATGCCTAAAAACAAAGGGTGCATAAATAAATATGGCCCAGCTCATAACTGAAATGATTATTGAATGGTCAATGAATGACCCCATATACCCAGCTAAAAAATTAGCACTAAACCGCCCTGGTGCTTCCTTAAGCTTACTTACCAGTTAAAGGAGATAAGCCTTAATATGGAAGTAAACATAGAAGCTGCTAATACAGCCTGATGCAAGAGCTGGTGTATTATAATAGGAGGAAAGCCATATTAGTGTTGTTCAGTTCCTGCAAATGTCAATGCCTGATTTACTCGCAGTAAAATGGATTAATAAAATATATCTGTACCTCTACAGGAGTCATCAGTTTGTGAAAAAGCTCACATTGCAATGGATGAATAAAAGAAGAGCTAACTAGGAATGCCATAGAAAGGTCATATTTGTTTTAGCTTGCTAGCAGATCTCTGCACAACGGCTTTGAGGGAGCAATTGAGGGTTCTTGGGCAGGCCACACATATGGAAAAGCTACATGATATTCCCTTTAACTATCTATATAAGTTACCCAGTTAGGGCAGATCCTGTCACTGTCTGTATTCCATAACCAAATAAAGCAATGAATTTTGAATGAGCAATGCCCTTCACATCATTTGATTATCACATTGTAGCTACCTGAATATTTCATAGTCAAGAGCAGGTCACTAAACTAGACAAGAAGAACTAGTCCTGGTAAAAGTAATAGTGCCTAAATCAATAACTAGTAGTGCTGAAAAGCAACTACCATAAATGAAATGGCATAATGGGCATTGTGTCCTATAGCACATCAGCTGAGATCCAGTACTTCTTTCCCTTGTTTTTGTAGTGAGTCATCAGTGAGTATGTATCTGAAGGGCCATGGTCAAGTCAACAGTGATCATGAAACAGAGTAAGTATTGTCATAATGCTTAAATCCAAAGGCAAGTTACAAAATCTAGAACAGTCACTTAAAGGGATTGATAAATTCTGAAAGGTACACAAAAAAGTAAATGATTTCAGCAAAGCAGTAGGTAAGTAAACGATCACCGCAAAGAAATTGTACGGCAGTAAGGTTTCAGTGACCGCAAAGGGCAAGGAGAGGTATTAGGAACACCTTAAGTCATTACCTGTGGTAGGACCTGAACTGAATCTAAAGAAGTGGTTAAGATCTGTACTGTACCTCACAGCTGTCCCGGATTTTTCGGAGTGTCCCTGATTTTGCCTCATATTTTTTCTCCTATCATTGATTTTTTTTCTGGTAAATCAATAAAGATAACAATCATTCAGTAATGCCAGATAGTACAGCTTCTTACTTCTTATTATTAGTAAAATGCATGCTGATGCAAAACTTGATGTTCCATTATCCTTTAAATTAATTAGGATAATATATAAAACAACCGTGATTTGGGGCCTTTGAACCCCCTATTACTTTTGACTTTGCCAGGAAGTATTACGCAAAGAAGAAAGCAAATATGATATGTATACTGGTAGACTGTTTTAGAGGAAGGTACAGACTTCATTCTGACTGCTTTCTATTTAAGCATCATTGGACCATAGCTGGATCTTTGATTTAAGTTATTCTATAGTTTGCGTTCAAAGGAGCAGTGCAGCATAAGGTGTGTGTGTAGGGGGGTATTTTCTTGTTTATCAGAATCAGTTTGTTCTGTCCTTTCATGCTGTTTTTTTAGCACAGTAGGTCAGTATTAAAACAAACAGCTTTTACATTTTTTGCATTAAGAAAACAGTGACTTAGAATAATACACCAAATGCCCTTTAACCTAGTCATGATCTTTTTTCACACTGCCATAGCAAGGCAGCAGGAGTCTGATAAAATGAAACCAGTGAGCTAAAACTATGGGTCTGGCAGTTTAGTGTCAGACCCATACTTAACCCAATTGCTTAAACCTGTAATTGAAATATGAGTTATCCTAGCCTGATAACATTATAAGTATGCAATAAGCACACATTTTATTAATCTCTCATACCTGGAATTCTTTGAATTCATAAACAATCTATGTGAAATAAATCCAGGCTGGGAAAACTCAATAACCAACTAATACAGTTTCACAGGACAAGATAGAAAATACCCAGATAGTGGGAGAGGAAACAGTATAGTAACAGTATAGGACAGTAGTCAAGATGCTGTTGAATAAAATTGTTGGGATACTGCCCTAAAAAATCATGCCAACCAAAGCAGCTTTCCATATCCTCTTAACATACTGAGTGACCTTGGCCAAATTATTTAACTAGTGTGCTTAGTTCTGAGTGAGTGTAAAAAAGGGACACTTGTGTCTGTGTCAACCATACTGAGTAAAAATCTGAATCACAAAAGAAAATTAAATGCATTGTTCCATCTTTCAATTATTTGATGTAGCTAATAAGCTGAGATCTTTCACAGAAATTCAAAGCTTAAAGAGAGAAACCAAAAATAAACAAGAGTACACATAAAATTGAAATTTCAGTCACTTAAAATAAGTAAAATTGTAATTGTTTCACCATCATGTATGTCTGCTGAAACAGTGCAAATGTGAGTTATCTCAATATACATGTGTGTGCTTACCTACAAACGCTCACAAACAAACCAGATACATGTGTGTACATGCATACCGTATTTCTCCATAAATAAGAGCTAACCAGAGAATAAAGCTTAGCATGGTTTTCCAGGATGGTCATGATATAAGCCCTACCCCAAAAATAAGCCCCAGTTAAGACTGTCAACAACACATGATGGACGTGTTGAATTATAAAATAATATTACTGACACCTGTTGACTGCAGTTATCATACTCTGCTTGCCATTTTCAGACCATTTGGACACCCAACTTCTTCTCTTTGCAGAAAGTCATAAGATTCTTTTCCTGGGAGTCCTCCACAATTCTTACTGTAACCCTAATCCTCACTCACACTTGATGGTTGAAAACCTTGGTCCATTAAAAACTGGCAAGTGTACTTTGGTCAAAGTACAGACAACGCACGTAAAACGTGTGCACTTGATAACGAACGGCTGTGGTTTCTTCTTAACCATCGCCATTTTGTGTTGCCACTCCTGTCTTGTAAGTCTTCAATTAATCGCCCCCAGACAAGATGAGTGCAAAAAGAAAGAGCTATTCCATCGAGTACAAGAAAGGAATCATGGAGGACTTGTAACCAAAAAGCGGAAAGAAACAAAAGTCTCCGGCACAATAAAGTTTCTCCTTGTATCAGTGAGGCAGGCAGACCCACTGAAAAAAAAAAAAACACTTTTTTTCCATTCAATCACATCAGCGGACAAAGACGAGACTTCATCAGAATAACCTTTACATCTCGACATTTAGTTTTTATGTATTCTAATTTTTTTTAATTTTAATCATTAAATTTTAAATTATTTTTTTTCTTTTAAAACACAACAACAAAAAAAACACTTTTTTTTTTTGGATTGGGGTCATCATTAAAAAAAAAAATAAAAAATAAAAAATTAAAATGTGATATATATATATAGAGACATTTTACTAAACAACAAACAATAAAATATTGGGATGTTAAAAATATTAAAAATCACAGAGTGTTGTTTAAAGGAAGCTTGCATTATTATAAAAAATATATACATCCTACATTATATTGTTGAAGTATTTATATTCTAATATATGTATTCTTGTATGTGTTCTTAAAACACCTTTTTTCTAAGGACCTATTGCTAAAACTAAAATTCCAGAATTTCATACTAATAAACCCAAACATAGGTCTGTCAAAGCAGTGTACACTCAAACATAAATCTGTCAAAACAGTATAAACAGTCTAAAACTCCCCCTAAATCAAATAATACCAGGTGTACCTTAAAGGGCATACTTAATAAATAACTTGTTAAGTGTACTTGATAAAAATGCACTTGATAAAAAGGCATTGTGTAAAAATATACTTTGAAGATGAGCTTATAAGAGTCCACTTATATAGCTAAAACAAAAACATAAGTGCATAGAAAGCCCTATAACCCCACTAAAAAGGAGTGAATGAATACTTATACTAGCTTATTGTCACCATACCATTTGAAACAAATGTAACCAGTTAATTCAATACATCTACATAAATATATGTATAAATATAAAAATAATATTTTTAACATCCCAATATTTTATTGTTTGTTTAGTACT
>NC_056740.1:19434182-19449182 GCF_019279795.1 Protopterus annectens | reverse complement strand
TGTATGGGTAATCATGCCCATTCAAGGAAAAATGAAGACCAGTGAGTCCAAGAGAATGTTTAAATGCCAAGAAAGACTATCCAAATTCTTTACATAGAAATAAAGTTTTCTATTAGTCTGGTCTTTAAACTGGTTTAGGCCTCTACTTCACTGTTTTAATACATTTAAGGGAATTTGTTTTAGTCTTGCATTTTCTAGAAATTCCATGTTGCTCCTTAACATAAGACATGTCTTATTGTACAATTTTCACTGAGGAAGTATTTATTCTGTTCGATATGGCTGAAATTGTTGTAATCTCCTAGAACATTATGAGCCTTATTGCTATGCATTATGTGAGTCTGCATTTTAATTGATGTGCTTTAATGATGTGTCTTAATTGTCTGCTTTAATTATTTGCATTATTTAATTGTATTTGGTATGTGGGGTATACCACTGGGTCACATGGTACCTGCCTGGTTAAGTGGCTTGCTCAAAGTTGCCCAGTAGGCAAAGACACAAAGGAAATCTAAAACTAGACCCCAGGAAGCAGGTTGGTAAACAGCTCATATCCCTAATCATCTGCACTAACTACCGCACTAATCCATAATATTGTAACTGTCATTCCAATTGTTATTATGCACTCCTTTGGCGGGTTGTGGCTAAAATTTCTCTTAGTACCAGTGCATAGAAAGTAGACACACACACACACACACACACACACACACACACACACACACACACACACACACACACACACACACACAAAAAACAAAAACATATATACATAAATATATAATATGCTTTTAAACCTGTAGTTAATTACACTTTAGACCACGCTGTCTTAAAATTATTTTCCTCCTCTGCATGAAGGTAAACTTGCCAGTATGTATTGCATCCTTTACCTAAAAGAATGACCCTGCTTTATTTGCTAACTAGATAATAATGCATCTCCTACATGAAATAAGGAGAATTTGAATCAATGTAAAGGACTGCGGTGATACTGGGAAATACCAGACTCACATTAAAGAAGTTGGCATTTGGGAATGCTTAAGAACAGCAAAAGAAGTGACATCACAATGACAAAGATAAAACTTGTTATCCTTCTTTTGAGACTGTTAATAATAACAGTTAGAGTGCTGCCTTCCTTGTGAACCAATAACATATCATGTTGGAAAGGCTTGTGTGTTTCAGTGATCCCCAGAACTATAATATCTGACGCTTCTCATTCCAGGCAGGATCACACATGTCAAGCAGGCCTAATGTGAGGTCCCAGACATTATCAGCCCAAAATAAATTTGTCATCAGTGGTGGAATTGATGAAAAAATGCTTTAGAATCTCAGTAGTTGTTATGTAGGATGAAAACCACTGCAGGATGGGAAACATTAATTGTCTTGGACCCTCCTTATTCCTAAATCTAGATTTAAAGGTTATTATGTCTGTGTGACTGCTCTTAGAACACAAACTTCCCAGCAATAAAATTTGTCATCTACTGTTTTTTACTATTAACTTCATAATACTTCAATGTATTATGGTAACAGACTAAATGGCAGAAAATGGACATTGACCCCAGCAGTCAATGAGCCAAGTTGCAGATGGTAGCTGCAGCTTTAATAAAATAGTCCTTGTAGGCTCTAGTAGAGCTACTCCATGTAAGGAGGAAGCAAGGCTAGAAAATATGACATAACCTTAGCTATCTCACCTCCTCACCTTGTAAGAGGACAGATGGGTCTAGTGGGATTATTCTCTCTATCTCTCTCTCCCCACTTCCTTGGTGGTACATTCATACTCCAGTGCCCAACCACAATTGTAAAATTCCAGAATAAATAACTGGTATCATTGCTAGGGAACATGCGAGATGAAGCCTCAGAATTGTTACCTAGATTGAGACAACCCCCTAGATAAATGTTAGCTGAAAAATAATGAAGAAGGTAGTAATGTTATACTTTCTTCCAAAAAGGTCAAATTAGCTGAAGAGAGAGATGCATTCGTGGTGTTCACCTTGTTATCTTGAATAAACTCATTGCCCACTAGCCCACCAGATGGCATCAACAAAGGTTTCATAACCTTTTGTCTTAAGCTGAGTACCTGTCAGTGTGTGCCTTTTGCCATCACACATGTCATGGAAACAGTGATAAGGATGTTAGAGAAGAGTTGTTTACCAGGCATGATAAGATATTGATAACTACCTCAAAGGACAGCATGATGATTCTTCTAGGAGAAATGGTCATGAGCCATGTCCCTGAAATAGCATCATCATATGGAAGGCACAGACAATCAAACTCCACTGACATTCATACTGAATAAAAGTACAGAAAACTGTGTTGTCATTATGAATGTCATCTTTAGACACAACAGTAAGACTAAAGATAGTTGGAAACACCTTTAATGCAAGTAATGAAATCCTCTTGACTATGTCATTTTTAAAGTTCATCATGAATAGGATACGTACATCGCAAAAGTTATATAAGCTGTTATAGACAGTTGACTGGACCATCACATTGTCTGCTTTCTCACAAACAGTTTGTGGTCTCAAAAACACTAAAAGTGGCCAAAAACAAGGCATATGAAATTTAGCACAAAGTCTTATATAAACCTACTAGTACAAAACAACTTCCTAGACTCTTGTTAAGCAAGGATCTTTACCATATCCTGATAATACTTACAGATACTGGAAGGAGTTAACAATTCCACTGGCTATGCCATTATCACCAGGACTGATGTGGTGAAATTGTACTGAAAATCAAGACCTAGTCAACACTATAAAAAGAACTCACTGCACATGAAAGATGACATCCCATGCAAGCAGAAGAAATTGCCATATCAACAATTTTAGGAAGAAGCTTAAAAGAAAGGATCAAAGCATCAAAAACAAATGACAAAAGGAGGACATGACTAAGGAGATGTGATTATATATTGATAAACATGACACATGCTGCTTTTTATAGGTTATAGGAGTTTTTTCTGGTCTACAATGACATTATCTCTTAGCCTTCTCTTTATCTGATTATGACTAGTCATTTTGAAGGGCAGTGAAACATTCACATTAGATGCATGTATATTCTTGTTAGTAGTAGAAGAAAACAATGTTATTCTGTTAACTTCTATAAGTTTTTAAGAACTACAATAAAACCCCAGCCAGGCAAGAGTTTTCACTGTGTGATACCTTAAACCTCCTTTAATAAAGGCCCATGGGATACATGCAAAAAAACCTTTAAGGGCACTAACTGTGGACATGAATGGTTCAGTATTTTTATAGACCTCATCGCTGCATAACTGGATTGCTAGGCTATACTTAGAAATACAAGGACTTTAAAACAAGGTGGCACCTATAAACATAAGGTGCCTGCAAAATATCTCAACTAACATTGAAATCATAGGGTAAAAAAACTCACACAGGCAAACAATTCTGTAAAAACTGCAAGAAACTCCCAGCCAAACTAGAGTTTTCCCTGAGTGATACCTTAAACCTCCTGTAATGGACACCTATGTGATATATAGACATTACCTCATAAGGACATCAAGCATTTCAGCTAAACGGCTTCTAAATGCACATGGCTTTTTAATTAATAAATCGTTATGGATAGGCCAATAAATCTATCCCCCACTAGTTGTGGACATGCATGTTTCAGCCTTTTCATTGACCTCATCAGCACAGCTATCTATTTTATAATCAAAGTTCACAGTAGTCTTTTCAAAGTATACATTATTAGATTTCTTTCACCTACAGACATCTACAAAGAGGTATTTATGAATTATTACAAAAAAAATATATCGATATGAAAGTTAGCATTATTGATATGATATTGTCTACTATACTGCAGTATAAAGTCAGCCAAATAGTTGTACATGCTTTGTGTACGTTGTGACAGGCCTATTTGCTTTGTGCATACTGTGACAGGTGACAGGCCTACATGCTCTGTGTACAGTATGATAGGCCTGCAATACTTCACAAAGTTTTTCAATATGTTGGAGGGTTAGATATGTATCACAGGAGATGCTGCTTGTTTGGAATCATCCTCCTGACCACATAATGCAAAGTACTTTTCATTCTGTATTCAGATATAATATAGGCAACTGCTTGGATTATCACAAATTCACCCATAGTAACCTTGTCCCTCATGGATAAGGGCAGTATGTAAACAAACCTTCTGTCCATTTCGGTGTTCTTTGTACTTAAACTATAAAGGCTAGAAGCTACAGTGAATGTACGGCTAGGCTACTAAAGATTCTTACCGATCAGCAGCCTAATAAGTACCTGTGAACCTACAAATATGACTATTTTCTTTAAAGTTTGAAAGTCAAGCTATCAAACATAATGGCTTTTTTATGGGCTGCAGCCACTGAGATGTGTTCTCCTTCCTGTAGCTCCACATTTGGTTTCATAGTTTAGGTAGGTTGTCATTGCACTTGATAGAAACACACAGCATAGGTTTTTTGTTTGACCAAGAAGACAACTTAGCAGTGATTGTATTCCTTAAAAAGTTGTTTCTTTTTCACCAAGCATTTTGTACTACGCATGCTATTGATGGAGGGAGGGTTCATTGCCCACTGTCTTTGCAGGCTTTCTGGCATTATTCCCTTTACTTATATGTGTGTCAGGAAAAGTTTTCATGCATTATGCAAAATATTAACAGGAGTGTCCTTAGTTTTTATTACTAAACAAGGTGTCACTGCATCTGTCATGTATGCTGACTAATGCATTGCATTATTCAGGATCATTTTCCTTATTAAATGTGATATGCTGATATTTCTGAGGCAGAATTCCACATGCTTTTGTACTCAAGTTAGCTTATCACTTTCAAGCAGTTGTTAAATGGCTCCTTAAACTGTTGTGCTATATCCTATACCTTGCAGACTGTCTCCAAAATACTTCCTTTTTACATTTTTTGGACAGTTTTACTAGACTCCAGTTTCCAAATTCAAGTGCCAACAATTTTCCCTCCCAGTTTCCATGTCAGTATCAGCTTGTTCGATGTGCCTTGCAGTACTATTTATTTCGCAGATTAACAGCTTTCAAATTTGCATTGTAATGCAGATGCCGTACACACACACTTATGAACCCTGTGTTGATTTTGCACTTTCAGTCTACTTATTTGTTTCTCCAGATTCTACTGCTTTCAGAATTCACTTATTTCCTTGATGATCCATATGACATTATCTATCCCCTATCATTACCTTTCATTCCATTGTATTTATTATTAATTGGCTTTGCTTCATCATTTATGTTTTTACAATCTAGCTTGAAATGAGGTTTATAAAATGTGAATCATTGTGGATGAATGGTGTTAAACAGATCTAATAAATAATCTAATAAATAAATGCATTCATTTTGCTGCTTACTTTTGCCGTTCTCTGAGCCCAAGTACTTATTTTTTTGCAGTTTTCTTTGCATATATGTGTAAAATAACTCCACCATCTGTTACAGTTAATACCATCACTCAAATAGTTATCATCCTAGTAACCTTTCCTACTACAAAATAATTCCATGACTATTAGGATTAGAAGTTTAGGAAACAGATTGTATAAACCAGACCTGCAAAGGAGACTCAGGTTTGGTCATTTCTTTTACCCATTGTAATTGTGTTTAATGACTGTGTTATTTGTGTGATTCTCTGCTCATGCATATAAAATAACATTATTGTAAATCCTCTACAGTTAATTGTACTATCTGGTCTATAACCCAGGTCATGGCTGAAAATGGTCACTAGACCAGCCGGTATATAGACATCGCATCTCACAGCATGGACATACCATGGATGCCGCAAGTTGATAGGATATTGCCTTCTGAACACAATGAATGATCAGTGTGCAGCTTGGTGAAACACAATTGAATAAATAAGTTTCTCCAAATCGGCTGATTGCCATAATACTCTCTATAAAAAAAGCTTTTACATACTATGAGCTACAACAGTTTCAAAATAGGTTATATTTAGTTAAGAGAGCTAAGAGTTTCTCTCACCCCTCTGAAAATTTTCATTCACTCGGCACAGATAATAAAACAGGTAGCAGAAATGTGTAATATGTTGATTTAAATAATTTAGAAACTAGCAGACTGCTTAACATGCTATTCTTATTGTTATTTTTAAACAATTGAAATTGTCTCCTTTTGGTGTTACCCTGTGAAAATATATATTTTTGCAGGTCACATGCTAAACACACTACACATGTCAAATATTGTTTTTTTATTTATTTGAATCATATATATTTCTATATATTCTTTTATGAATTTAATGTCAATGGTGTTAGATTATTTTTCATATAATTTAATAAATACTTTTTTATCAACAAACAGCATGAGAAACAGGGAAGGTACAGAAGATGAATATAGGGTAGGTATGAGGGTTGTAGCTTCTTACGTTAACTAATAAATCATCAAACACTGTACAATTATAGGACTAGTGGCCTGTATATATTTACAGATTCCTTAACATTTTTTCTGAAAAAAAATGATAAAAAAGCATAAGCCAAGCAAATGTAAACAGCATATGCTAATTAAAAAAAATCTCATAATAGTAGTAGTCAAGCAAAGTTTTTTTTTTTCTACCAGTATTATAACATAGTATAATGCTAAATTTCTGGACAGATGTTCTTCTGTTATTTTTTTTTCCACAAATAACTTTCCATGGGGCAAATTCAAAAGAGTTATCAGGAGGTGTACACCTCGCAATAACAATTTTGAAATCAGAGATGGCCCTGCCATAGTGCTTCCGCTTAACAACACATAGCACTGTGTTGGGCTGCCTCTGCAGCCATGCTAGATATGAATGAAGCATTCTGAGGCAGAGTTTTATGCTAGTTAGCCACATGCTTTCCCCTCAAAATTGCCTGTGGTAAATCATGTATGCTGCTGAGCAATTCAGAGACTTGCTCAGCTGTGTAGTCTAGCATGAATGCTGCTGACTGCTTGTGGTAATCAACACAGCCAAAAGGTCATGTTCATCCTACTGTGACAGAGATAACTGATGAGGAGGTTAGTGGTCATGTAGTGCTAAAGGGTACGTGCATGAGTGTGTGTGAGGGGCTGCATGTTTGAGAGTATGTGTGATTGTGTTTCAGCCTGAGAGGTAGCAGTAGGGAATTAGTGAGGTGTTAGGTAGATCTGTGTGTGTGTGTGTGTGAGTGTGTGTGTGTGTGTGTGTGTGTGTGTGCGTGTGTGTGTGTGTGTGTGTGTGTGTGTGTGTGTGTGTGTGTGTGTGTGTGTGTGTGTGTGTGTGTGTGTGTGTGTGTGTGTGTGTGTGTGTGTGTGTGTGTGTGTGTGTGTGTATATGCATGTCTGTGTGTAATGAATGCATGAATGTATGTGGGACAGTGAGTTGGGGTGGCTGTGATATTTCCACACCACACACCAGTAGACTAATGAGTAAAACATGCAGCAGTGGCACAGGAAACACTAGCCACCAGTGGACCTACAACTACAAGGGATGGGGGGATCACTAGCTACAAGGTATAACTCTAAATAACATGGGTTAGGGGAGACACAACAAGCCACCAGGGTGAACTCTTCATTTCATGCCTTAAAGGCACTTCAACATAATGGAGATTAGGAGGGGAAAGACAATATACCAGCACAAGAAACAAGGGTTTCATTTTATAATACAGTTTTGGGGGGAGAAGTCTTCAGGGCAGATATGGGAGGAATACTAGATGCCACCATGGAGAATTTTTGAAATGTAAGTCGGAGTCACTTATAAAGTTAATAGAGCAACATATTTAGCATCACAGTACAGATTCTGCATAATAAGAGCATGGAGCTAACATTGTGTGGCACAATGCCAGAGCACTTCTATGGACTAGGCTTGTAATTACTCCAGGGCCATTAGCCTAGTGCACACCTATGAACTTTAATGTCTGTCACTATTAACTGACTTAAATCATCCATGATGTATGAGGGCAGGAAAAAGGAAACAGCGGGTTCTCACCAGAGAAAATGTGCACTAGGGCTCTTTATTAGTCCTCAGCATATCTTGGAAAGTGTTCAAACTAAGGATGTAAATGTCTAGGAGGATTACAAATTCTTTGTGCATGCCCCATGAATGTTATCTTATGCATTAGAGTTGTAGCACATGTCATGTTCTTATTGCCATTGTAAAATGATGTTTTCTATAATTCCTTTTCATATGCTTTTATTTTCTATGGCTGACTCGTGAGTGCGATTTATGACTGAAAAGGATCTTGCAGCCAGTCCACCTACCTAGCAAACAAATAAACAAGTAGACACATATCATTCACAACTGTTTGTTCAGTCTTTCTTGAGCATTCATATGACTATGAATACTTCCTTCTTGGTTGCTTTTCCAAAATGTTTACATAAATTTACAGAAATGTGAATAGTATGGATATTAGCATACTTAACTAAAACAAGCAATAATATATCCCATGCTACACTTGTTACAGTACATGTAGCACTTATAAATTTCTTTAAAACCAACTAAAGTATCAGTTTATACCAGGCAACACTTTCCAAGTTACTAATATGTATATGTTGTGTCTTTCGGCTTTTCCCGGTTAGGGGTCGCCACAGCAGAACTCCGGTCCGCTAATGATTGGTAGTTGAGTTTTACATGCCGAGTTACCAGCCCTGACGCACAACCTTCAATGAAGGTATGCCCAGTCACGCATGTCTCCACACAGAAGACGGTCTAGCTGAGAATCGAACCGGACAGCGTCTTACTGTGAAGCGACAATGCTACCGCAGCACCACCACCACGGTAATATACATAAATATTATCTCTTAATATGGAATTTCACATTTCCAAGCTTGTGAACTAGTGGTATTCAAGAAACTGATCATCTAGCAGAAATATTTTTGCACTTAATTTGAGGTGTGTGTGTGTGTGTGTGTGTGTGTGTGTGTGTGTGTGTGTGTGTGTGTGTGTGTGTGTGTGTGTGTGTGTGACATTATCTCTGAAGATGGAAATTGAGATACATTGTTTTATTAACAGGGGGAGTTCATTGCACAAAGTAGTAGAGGCAACACAGAATAGAAGGTAAAGCCTTCTGTTCTCTGTGGCTATGTGCGCACACCTGTGAATGCTTAAGTAACTACCATAAGATATGACCAGTCAGAAATGTTCTCCTATTATTAATGTTCATCTTGACCATAAGATTGCCAGCTTTCATATTGCTCCTCCAACTTCATGGACATATATATTTTCAAACGGCACTAAGCTTGACCTTGCCTTACTGAGAAGACATGGTTGCCCTATAATTGTCTGTATGCCACTAAGTAAAGGGATAGCTCTTTTATGGTCTCAGACTAGCTCAAGTTTATCAACCTCTGATATATTATTGCATTGAAGTTTTGCAGTTTCTCAAGTTGAATGAAGTGTTTGGTATGTAAACAATATGCTTCTTTGTTATATTTAATTATAATACAGCTCATTGTAGCATACAAAGAACAATCAATTAACTTGATTGGCTGGGTATACTTTTAAGTGTCATTTGGACACCCCTGTGTTTTGATTACAGTGGTGACACAGTAGTCAAAATTTTAGCTTATTAGCCACCATGGCTTCCAGGACTTTTATTATGCTATCTTTTTTTATTACTTCACTTCATGGTCAGTAATCAGAATTAAATTCTTTCTCCTCAGAGTTACAATGCTGTAGTTTTCAATGCGAGATTATTGTTATTACACCAAGAGTAATTTCTATCCATCTCCTTCTGAAGTTCATTTAAATCAACTAGAGATGCCACTGTTGTACTAACTTTATGGTTGTCTGCATATTTACTTTCCCCAAGTTACCTAACTACTTTAACTTCAGAAAAGAAAAACATATTAAACAACATAACAATTTACATTTAGTATGCAGTTTGTCTACAGCTGTCTCATATGGGATTTGATTTTTCAAAGGCCTTAGGCAGATCTAAGTAAGCTGTGAGTGTTGACATTCCATTATCCAATACAGCTGTTACTTCCTCAAAGAATGCAACAAATTTAATAAGCATGATACACTCTTAAAAACTGCACTTGTCTTGATTAAGTAGAAAAAGGACACATTTTTTCCATGATCTTTTAGAGAATGCATGACAAGATAATTAACTTTTAGTTATCAGGATTAGATATGACCCTCCTTCCTCATTTGTGTGTGGAAACTATGACTGCTTAGTACTAGAATTCTAGTACATATCACATATTTATGAGTTTGCTGAGAAGTAATAGTAAAAGATTAGGAATTCTGCTAAAACACCTAGGATCATATTTGAAAATTTGGAGCATATATTTGTTTAATGTTTTTGACTGTTATCTTGAGCATACCTTCCATAATGACAGCCATATGGGTTTCCAGTTTGCATATGCAACTTGTTTTTTTCTATTTTGAAATTGGAACCTAATTATTTGATAGGGTGTTAGAAATTTCCTGCGACTATTGTTGAATGCAACATTCCAAAATAATATTTTATTTGTTGCCTTTTTCCTTTGATACTTGATATTGTGGTTTGCTGTAGTTAATTTGATGGCTTCCAATAGAACCTTCAAGACCTTGTTTAACCAAGACTTCTTATTTGGGCTAGTAAACTTTCAGAAAGACATGTAGTACCTTTAATGTTTGTTGTATATCTTGGTGGCTTTACTGTTCTTCGATAAGGACTTACTTTATATTATCGATATAGTAATTTTATTTTATAGTATTTTTTCTATAAAATTATGAATGACTCTGTAGGAATTACTTGTATTATATCCTGCTAGGTTTCATCAGTGGAATTAAGAAGTGAATCCCAGTCTGAGCTGTGTAATTCCCATTTGTAAAATATAAGAAGATGGATTTGTTTGCATTTGTAATTAATCCAGTTCTTAATTAAAAAATAGTGCTATCATTATCAGAGGTCACTACAGAATGAATGACTTTTGAATGGGAGAGCATAGGCCTTATCTCAGTACCACAATAATGCTAATGTTGTTACCCAGAATTAGATTCTTGGTTATTTGTTTTAAATTGTTTTTCTTCACAAAGTCATTTGGATTTGGGTGTACTAACTGTCAAATCTGCAATTTATCCATGGTACTGTATGCTACTTGAAACCATCCATTATAGCAATATTTTCCATGACTGTTAAGTCTGATGTTTATTCAAAAATGCATTATTATCGTTTCTTAAAATGGCTGGTGTTTGACAAAAATCCTATACAATTACAGACATTCCACAGTATTTACTAATCTCCCATGCAGGACTAATCTAGTCCTGCACGGAAGTGGCAGTTTAAGAGGAAGACGGCAGTGTGCTATGCATATTAATGAAGGCACGCTGCCTGAGCTCCAAATCCTACACGGAGTGTGGACAAGTGCAGGGGGCGTGTCTGAGAGCAGAGCCCTCAGAATGAACATGCCCCTGCAAAGTAGAACAGCAGAAACTGTAAATAAATGAGCGAGACTGCTCATAGGTGTCCGCGTATCCCCACCAACAGTCCCCCATGTGCACAACAGCAACAGGACATAAAAGTAAATAGAGGAAACCACTTTATTTTTTTTAAAAACCCCAAGTACAGCTAACTGTAGGTGCATGGGTGCCCATTGCTTAGCTACAGTCAAAGCAGCTGAAAAGGCTGAGGAGGATAAAAAGGAATATATATGCAAATAAAGAAGCACAGCAATAGTGTAGTGGTTAGAGCATCCACCTAATGAACAGGCATTCCTGGTTTGAGTCCCACTGCAGCACATATCACTTTCCATCTGAAATCTGTATATGAATGTATTTTAACATCTTTTTGCTGTATAACCTACATAATAACATTTAAATGTGAACTGGAGTACTGCATTAAATGCATATGTGAAGTGCCAGTGTCATAATGAATAAGGCACTAGTACGCAGGTTTAAGCATAAATAAGTGTGTTTAAGTGCATTTGCACAGGGGTAAGCATTGTCTACACAGATTAAGCAATGTAGAAGCTAACTGAGTGTAAGAAACTGTAACCGGAGGTTAGCAGTGCTTGCCGTCACGCAAACCTGCTTACAACTGCTTTAAAGTCCCTTAATCACTCTGTATCCAACAGCCCATGTTCTGCCCAGAAACAAAATAAACTGCCTCTGCAAGACTTGAACTCAGGACCCTGTACATTATAGTCACAATAGTTAACCACTAAGCCATCATAACAATAGACATGAATGAGGTATCAGCAAACTAATCCTCACCACAGGAAAATCACACAAAACATGTGAACTAAATCTATCTACAGTGTGAAGTGGTATGACCTGCTACATGACATAAATATGTGAACTGGAGTACTGCAGTAAGCATAGATGTGAGGTGTTATTGTAATAAAGTGTAGAAGTAGAAGTGTAGAATCATGAATACCAGACACATATAGAACCTGTAATGAATAATAAATCACTGCCAAAAGGCAAATACAGTGTTAATTAACTATTAAGCAATGCTAACCACAGCACAGCTCAACTTAGTAAGAGTAAGCATTCCATAACTGGTTGTAGCTTCCTACTGCAGGCAGAATGGCTGGTGTGAGTGCAGCACTGGGGCATCCAGGAGTCAAAAATCATGGTATGGCTTCTGGTAAAACACCATGAGGAGAGACTACTTCAGTGCCAATACCAGGGCTCGCAGTATAAAACTGAGGCCTGGGACAGTCTCGCCCATGACCTCACCAGTGCCACAGGTATCCCCCGGACTGGTGAGCAGGTCAGGCACCACCATGCTGACCTGAAGTGGTGGAGGGTGGATGTACTAGAACAGTGGATCCAGGAGTCTCGGCAGATAGCCAATGCCCCAGTACTGAGTAAGTACTCATTCTACTAACTAGTTAAGAATTGCCTAGCTTGTCTATACTATGGATAGGTATGGCTAAATATCACTGCATTTCTCCAACATCTGCAGATGAGCGGGCTGCAAATCAGCAAGCCCATGATGCTAGGTTACAAAGGCTGCTTTGCGAGGCAGGTTAGTAATTAGTCTGCATGTACTGTCATAGCAAATAAATATAAGAGCCTTAGAAAGTGTTGTACCAGTAGAAATAAATGTGTAATAGTCTGTGAATAAAGGTATAACCCCTGGAGTGCTTCTGTTTCATCTTCTGTCATATGTTGGTGAACTGTTGCATACTATAAATAGTACTGCTGTATTTTAAGCAGTGCCACCCACACTGTGGTATGCAGATAAATTGTGTATGAAGTCCTACATAACAATGTTGGAAGTGCCAAGAGGTCAGTCATATTGTACAAGTGAGGGACACTTAGAAAACAGTAGAAAGCTTTACATCAGTTCCCTGATAGCACAGTGTACTGTGATGTTAGCTATAATTTTTTGTCACACACAGCAGGGGTTTGAATCCTGGGAGTGCTACTAAATTGTATGCATAATCATACCCCACAACTGTACATATTTTGTTACAATGTTCAGATAGAAAGCTGTATGCATAATTACACCCAATAACTTTACAGAATTTGCTAGAATGTTCAAATTAAAAGTTGTATGCATATTCATACCCCACAACTGTTCCAATCTGTCCAGCATGTCCAGATAAATGGCCCATATTATCAGCCTGGTACCCCGACCCCTGACAAACCAGTGTAATGATCCATGAAATGTAGGCAACCATTAATGACACATAACTGATAGTCAAACGTGTATATAGTCATAGAATGTATATGAAGACAAACCTGTCATTCTAGCACCTCAACCAAAGTGTATGAAAGAATTCTCAGCATATGTTGCATTAATGTCTGCATCTTGTCATGCCTGTATGTAAGACACAGGTCATGTATATAATAATCTATAAACATACCAGTGTACAATATAAGGCCATTGGGTAGTATAATAATACATGTAAGGGAAAGATCACTGCAGTGACTAAGAATGTTGTGAAAATTACAAGGATATATTAGTTAATTGAACTCTCTCTCTCACCTCTACCATATGTGCAAAATAACCCAAATGACACTCCTCAACTGGTATGTGTACACTCCAACCTTTTGTTGGGACATATGTCCTAATGGTTAATAAATATTCACATTTGTTTCTATGCATGTGCCATGTTAAAATACAACCATATTGGTGGCCTATTGCCATCAATGAACCTGCATGCACTTGTAATGGCCACTGTTGCACTGTACCTATGCATGCTGTTATAACTAATCCTGAATGCTGTTGACTGTTACCCATATCTGTCATAAACCTGTGACAACATAGCTCATATGGGAAGGCTGGTCCCAGCGGACCCACTTGTCCCACCTCAGTTGGCCATGGCACCGAGCACCAGCACATCTGGGGCCCAGCCTGGGACCTCCTCCTACTCCTCCATGGGCCCTGCACCACCTTCGGGTGGAACCACTGCAGGGGATGGGGCTCGCCCCCCCCCTCGGAGTGGACGTGGAGGGGAACCTGTCACCCATCAACAAGTCTGGGCCATGGTGTGTAGGGAGCTTCATCTGGAGTGTCAAGACCAGCTACACCAGCTTGAGGGCTGAGTGGCGCAATTAGAGGGTGAGCCTGTCCCTCGTACACAGCCCCCAGCACAGCCACCTTTGGGGCCGTGAAGGTGCAGTGGTGACTGCTCATAAGTGGGGACCTCAGTCCCACTGTTTCCAGTTGGGGGCTCATGGGCTTCCGACTTCCAAACACCCCTCCCTGTCCAAGGTGTTTACCCCCACATGTGTCATATACTGGCCCTGTATGCGTCTTGTTTGTCTTGTCTGTTAACCTACCCAACCTACCTCCCCAAATATACCTACTACGCCTCCCCAACATCCCACTCTCACCTGAAAAAAAAAGGGCAATCTGTTCCCACAATAAAATCTCGCCCCATACATAGCTGTCCATTTTGCACGTGTCCACTGGACACATGTAATCTGGTCTAATTGGCATCACAATGAATTATTGTTGTCCTCATCCCTCGCCCAGGGTTTTGAGTGTCCAAATCTATCTCCAAATAAAGTGTATATACACAGTTGTTGCAGTAGAAGAAATGGGCAGCTATGGAACTTCCCTACACCCTTCTTGCACATCCCTAGATGTTTTCCCTTCTGTCTTTCCCTCTTTGCGCCCCTTTTTTCACCACTTTCCTATCAACC
>NC_056740.1:19241682-19429182 GCF_019279795.1 Protopterus annectens | reverse complement strand
CCGAGAAATCCCATCTACAGTGCCGCTGAGGATGACATAATACTCACCAGTATCATCCACAACTACCAGCTGCTGTTCTCAAGGACAAGCCAGGACCAGCATGAGCGGACAGCCATGTGCAACTATGGGGTCTGCAGGATGAATGAGGTGGCAATGCACAGCCGTACATATGAGCAGGTCCGCCATCATTGTAGGGACCTGCTCCACCATGTACGTCGCTGTGCCGCTGCTGTGCAGGGTGACCACCTAGCAACAGGGTGGGACATAACATCCATTCCCCTTCACCAGAGTGGAGGAGCTGCTCATGAGCCTGGTAGCACCTGCTCGCCCACAAGAGCTACAGACATATACAGTCATGGAGGTAGGTGCTACCCACACACAAGACATGGAGCATGCAGGTAAGGTTCCAGGGCTTATCAGTAGACCACTGTTGTGTATGCATCTGTACAGGTAGATCATGCATATGTGAGATGTGGAGTCTGTTGATGTGTAGTACTGATAAGCAGTTATGCATACTCTGTAGTACTTTGGACTTCAGTTGTTGTTTTACTGTAATATTGCAGCCACCCTGTAGCAATGCCACAGCTAAGGCCACTGACATCAACTCTATCTCATCTCAATGTATATACCTCTGGGATACTAGCAAGGCAGCAGCTGGATGCCGGTGAGTATGGTTTAGGTTATTCTTGGCAATTCACTGCGCATGTCATAGCTAAGGTGTAGGCCATGTACACATCTAACACACCTACTCATAATTCATGCTGTACATGTTCACTGACAGAGCACACACCTCATTAATGGGATTACCAGCCTCAAACACATGCAATATACAGACCATCTCAGACAACTGTGGCTACACTCCAGTGCACATTACCCAGGCACAGCTGACATTTGCCTAACATACACAGCTATGTCATAACAAAGCAGTTGAACATGCTACACAGAAATAAATCCCACTCCCTCTGCAAACATATGCTCCAGGGTCCTAAACCTCATCAACACATTACACAGAACATACTGTAGGGATAGGGCCCTGTCCTGGGGAATTCCCACACTCTGGAATGGACTACCCATTCATGTCAGGCAATGCTACTCATGGAGAAATGGGGAATTCACCCTGGGTAGTACATCTGTGCCACAGCCTGACAGGGTCACAGGGGAATAACATTATTGGGTGGTGCATGGCTGAGAACCACTGTGGCTAGGCTTATGTAGGCCCCAGGACTAATAGACCAGTACTCACCTAGGAACCCATATGTACCACAGGCAACATCAGCCAGGGCTCAATAATGGTCATTAATGGTCTCTACACTTACCATATGTCAGTACATTGTGGCTGTGGTTGGTCTAATGGCATTCCGTCACTCATACATGCACCACTGATGATGATATCTGTGAATACACATCAAGCATTCACTAAACATGTGTCCACATATAATCCAGAAACACACGGAGGCTGTGATCAGCTGTATAAACATAACTGACACACAGATACACATCCTGCAATGGTGTATACACCTGTGAGGTATGGTGCACAGTACATGCCAGGGTGCTGAACAGATGCACAACAATGCTGTGGACATGGGTGCAGTGTGTTCCAGGGGGAGGGCCCTCACCTACTAACAGAAGCCATGCATCACAGCCATGTATAATGTACTACAGTTGCACTGCATGCTTTTGAGCACCACATTTCTGGCATGCTGACATGTGTGCAATTACAGGTTTGTGTGTGATACTGTACTGCACCATTACCTGCTACTGTGTGTGTTATGGGGGTGCTGGAGTTGTCTGTAGGTGCTGTCTGGTGGAGTGTATGGGCTGCCATGTATGTCGACTGCATGTGTGTATGTCTGTGTGTGTGGCCATGTCTGCACACATGTGTGTGTGTGTGTGTGTGTGTGTGTGTGTGTGTGTGTGTGTGTGTGTGTGTGTGTGTGTGTTTGTGTGTGTGCATGTACTGTTTAGCGGTGATGTACAGGTCTTACAGTCTGTTCCCTGCTTTTCCCTTACAGGTGGCGAGGTGGGGATGGGTCCCTCCTGCAGGGAATCTGATGTCACTGATACAGACAGTGACCATGAGGATAGGTGTGTTGAGGCACAAGCAGGGTCATCAGGGGCTGCCGCTGAGCCACCAATTGACATCCCACAAGTATCCACCCCATCCACGCACACAGTCAAACTGCCTCTACATACCTCATCACCATTGGCCTTAGCTGAGGTACAGTCTATGGCTGGCATTGGCCAGGACAGTGTGGCATCTATGGCACATGTGTCAGAAAACAGCAGCCATAGCCAGATGTCTGGTGGGGTATCACATAGGCAGATGTCCAGCGGTGTCCATTGGAGCACTGCTGGTCATCATGCCCCTGGCAGACGTGCCACATCTATATCAACCATATGCATGTTCCAGGCTGTCATGGAGGCACAGGCACGAATGGAACAGTACACCAAACAGGGTCTAAGGGTGCAGAGGGCTCATCACACCTCTGTAACTGACAGCATCTGTGACCTAGCAGGTGCCATTCATAATTACACCAAGGTCATGGATAGATGGTGGGGTGAGAAATTGGATCTCATCCACAATGTCAAGTCCATGTGTCAGGACAGGGCAGGAAGGTTGCGATGGCCATGTGGATGTATGCCAGCTACACCAGCAGCTGGAGGTCACCATGGACATCCCACCAGTCACAGCCACTCCCATAGTGGCAGTACCAGCCCCAGCACTGTGGGGGGTGCTGTCCACAGATCATCATAGCAGACCACGTGCAAGTGCAGGAGGGACCTGGATCCAGTGGACATCTGTCAACCTCGGGGGACAGTACACAATCTGGCTTTGTACCTGATACTGCCTGTAGCACCCCTGCCAGGCACAGGTCCCGTGTCCATGGCCAGAGACAGTGAACTGCAAACCCTGCCAGGTACAGTCTGCAGCTGTCTCACAAATCCCCATATAGGGCTGCCACATGGTGGAACTGTGTGCATTCAGACACACACACATAAATAACAAACCTAGGACAACAACATACCTGCACATACGACATCACCATTGGCCCATAACAGTACTCAGCCCCCTCACACACACACACACACACACACACACACACACACACACACACACACACACACACACACACACACATGTTGCCTAGGCCTCTGGCAAACCAACAACACACCCTGTACATATGATGATACCTGTGCCATTTCCTGACATCCGTAACATCAATGCAGGGACAGGCTAACATGGTGCTGATGCACAGGGTGACTGTACAACAGTGAAGCAATGGAATGCTGTATAGCATGTTGTCAGCAGTAAAGTGAAATGCTAATATCTTGGAAGGTGTAGCTGTGCAGCCATGATGCATCATAGCTGTAATTAACAATGTTGTATTGTTGTCACCATTATCTATTCTGATTGTGTTGTGTTTGTCCATGTGCCACATGGCTGATGGGTGTAGTGGTGTCAGCAGGCCTTCTACAGTGGACACCAGTAAGTGTAGTTGGTGGTACACATGACATGACTGGGTACAACACACAGAGTCTTTGGTATGGATATAGTACAGGTACAAGACTGTACAAATGGAGGTATGTCCCCATGCAGGTAACACATCTGTTGCCCATGTAATCCCACCAAGACAGGATAGGCACAACCACACATTGCTATATATGCAGTCTGCAATATGGATGACATTGAACATGCTAATGGCAGGGTGTATGTCCCTTTCCCTACTCTACTGCGATCCTCACCTCAGTAACGTGAGTGTGCCAAAGCCGGTGGCATAGCCCTACTCTTAGGAGGGTGTGAAATGCTCAACTACTGTGAATGGTGTAAACAACAACTAACAATCTGATTACATACACTGTACAGTATTACAGACAGCTATGTGGGGGGTTAGATGCAACAGTAACTGCAATGATGGCAGATGTGTCCACAACACCCACACCCAGTGAGTTATAGCAACCCCAGTAGAGCTGCACACATCTACAGTGTAGAGGAGGGAATTAACACATCTATGACCTGTGAAGAACTGTATGTCCACAGGATAGCACCTGTGGAATGTTGCCATTTGCCAAGCAGTCCTGGTGGAAACATATTCTGTGAACGGAGGTAGAGCCCTTAACATCTACACACATTCCTACATGTGGGATGGTGTACAAAAGCCTGCTATGATCTATATAGGCATTGTGCACCTCCTAACCCTCATCTACACCTGTCACGATTGCATCAAGGAGGTATACCAGGCTCAGGTTGCATTCTCTGCCTTTGACAAGTCCAACATTGGCGGAGTCCCATGTGTCAAGATTACCAGTGACATTGGCCATGGGTTCATTGTTGATATGTTCCATGTCCCTGCAGACCAGGTTCATCAGGCTATTGGGTGGTAGTTCCCAGCTGACATGGTGGATTTGTGGTCATCCTTCCCAACATTGGTGAGTCCATTGTCAGGTGTAGGCCTATTAAATCGTATGAGGGATCCCAGCCACTTACTTCACCTGCCCAGGGGGTTCCCCCAAGCATGAAACTTCACTTGACTGTACTGCATGATATGTTAGTAATGCCAGCCTGACATCCTACAGGTGGGATAGAGTACTGTTAATATGTACTGCCCTTGTTGTGTAGGGTCCTGGTTATGGGATCTGCTAAGGTTGGTAGTGTATTGCAGGCCAGACATGTTTGGCTGTGGGGAGGATACCTATCTGTGCCAGATGTATGTTGTTTGGGTCTCTCAAACCCATCAATGGTGCATGTGGACATATATGTTGTGGTTATGTTCCCAATTTTATCTACAGATGTATGTCCATATACACCTACAGATATATATATATATATATGTGTTTACCTTTGAAAGGGAGACAATCAGTTTCTTCGAACGGCCCTTTCTGCAAACCGAAAGGACCAGTCCATCATTTCTAGTTGTACCACAGTTCAAAACACAGCAAATCTAAAAGCAGCTTCACTGATTCTCGAACTGCAAGTTAGAATACATATCGTAATGCAGGGGGGCAAGCCCCCTGCACCCCCCATCTGAGGGGCTGGGCCCCCCACAACCCCCCTACTGTGATATGCCCGAGTTTTCACTACAGTGGGGATAGTCAAACTTTCCCCATCCCCACTATAGTGGCATCCGCACCCAAATTGCCAAATCTGCAATGAGCGAATGCATAGTGACATTCGCTCATTGCACATTCGATGCATTTATTGCAAGATTGTGCAATGTTGAAAACATACTTTCGGCCTTCCAGCTTTTGGAGACATGATTCTCTCCCTTTGAAAGGTGAACCATATATATGCTTACATATATGCATTTTTAGTGCTGTATATATGTGGACATATGGATGTATACATATATATATCTATAGATATATGCTTATCTATGTATATATGTATATACTGGCATATATATATATATATATATATATATATATATATATATATATATATCTACATATACATATATATAAATATATATAAATATATATATATATATATATATATATATATATATATATATATATATATATATATATCTATATATATATATATATATATGTTATATAGTGGTAAATCACTTTGTGTATGGTGTGCATGGTCCTGGTTTTGAGCCTTGCAGAAGCTGTTTATTTTGTTGCTGGGCAGAACACAGCCTGTTGGATACAGAGTGATTAAGGCACTTTAAAGCAGTTGAAAGTGAGTTTGCATGGGTTTGCGCAGCGGTAAGCACTGCTAACCTCAGGTAATGTTTTCATACACTCAGTAAGCTTCTAAATTGCTTAACCTGTGTAGGCAATGCTTAGCTCCGCACAAACCCATGCAAACCTGCTTACAACTGCTTTAATGTGCCATAATCACTCTGTATCCAACGGCCATGTTCTGCCCAGCAACAAAATAACCAGTTCTTGCAAGGCTCAAACCAAGGATCCTGCACACCCCAGACAAAGTGATGTACCACTAATCCATGACAGATACTCAGAAATTCAATGTTTTCAGAAACATGTCATCCAGTCCTGTCACGTAACAGTACAGAGAATGTATACCAACACCTAGATGTCTGTGTGTGTGTAACTATATTAAAGTCTAAACAAATACAATATATGTATATATGTATATATATATATATATATATATATATATATATATATATATATATATATATATTTTGTTTTACTAACTCTATATACATAGATATCACTATATATGCACATATATACATGCAAATGCCTAAATCGACACATATATGTGTCTACACCTATATGTCTGCATATACACAGCACGTTACATATGTGTACGTAGATATATATCTATGTAGGTATATACGGACATAGTTATATATATGTTAACATATATATATATATATATATATATATATATATATATATATATATATATATATATAGGTATATATGGCCATACATCTGTAGATAGCAATTGCAGATTAACAAATACACATATGTCCACATGCACCATTAATGGGGTTGAGAGGCCCCACACACTATACGTCTTGCATGAATAGGCATCCCCACAGCCAAACACATGTGCCCTGCAATACACTACCAAGTACAGTTTGCCTCCCATAGGACATGCAATATGTGGAAGCCATCAACATCCCCAGGATACAGATAAACAGACACAGATATGCAGATACAGATATATATGTATACATATATATATATATATATATATATATATATATATATATATATATATATATATATATATATATATATATATATATATATATACATGTGACTACACATACACAGATATATGTACAGTAAGATACATATGTAGAAGGTGCACTCAATATGGAACAGCCACTATGCCTACAGTAAACACCTGAACAACTGGACACTGTATGGGCCACCCATACTAATGTCAATCGTTGCCTTCAACATATACCCATAGAAAGGTCATAGAAAAGACACCACACACAGGTTTGCAGAAATGGGAATCCTTTAATTGTGTACTATAACAGTTCTATATGCCATGTCACATGTGTACTACTTCCATTTACCACTGTCATGTCATTGTCTGATGTACTTCCTGATCCTCCTACAAATATGTGGCCGCTCTGATTGTGCAAGTTCCCCTGTAAGAGGTATTGCTACCTGCTGTCTGTAACACTGATGCCCACACACAGGAAGGGTGTCCATCACACAGGAAATGTAAAGGGACCATGCCCACATGCTGTAGGGAGTTATAGTGGGTGGTTGCCATGACAGTGGTAATTGGAAGTAGTGCACATGTGTAATTTTATATATATATATATATATATATATATATATATATATATATATATATATATAGATAGATAGATATATCTGGATAAGTATATGTACATATATTTCCACCATATGTCCAGGACATGGAGTGTAGCCCTACCCCAGCCCCTATAGTCCCAAAGCCGTAGTGCAAGGGGATGTCAGATATGTATAGCAGGTATATTATTAGACTATTGCTACTGTCATTGGGATTGTCCTCACAGACATGGTGTGTGTGGAAGGTGACATCTGCTTATAACATGTGTGCCATTAGCTACTAACAGACATCTTAAGGAAATATTTGTAAAGTACCGCCGCTAGCATGTAATGCCCCTGTGGAGTGCAACAGAGATATTGGCCACTATATGTGGAACTTCGGACACACCAAGCACAGTCCAGAGGTATACACATAATCCCTTAGTGCACAACATGTGTACCTGGCCTGACAATATGGATGTAGACAGCCATGTAGATGGGTATAACACATAATGACTGGTATACATTTGGCAACATAGGTGTTGTATTCACACACTCCTGTCTGGCCTGACACATAATGACTGCTGGTACAGGGGTGCCATGGACACATACTACCCACTAGATATTGACATACATCTATACAGCATCCCACTGCTCTGTCTGACATAAATGACTTTTAAGGGAGGCCCGGCAGCAGTACATCTGGCAAGTATCTGCACATGACATCTCACTGGTTAAGTACACTAAGCTGCTAGGCAAGTACCAATGCACTTTGCAGGCTACAGGCAGACTGGCTCAACACTGGCCTACATCTTGTATGGAGGATTGCACATGTGTCTGCATATATAGCAGCATATATAGCAGGCTCAACAGCCATGTCACAGCACAGGGTAAGATACACCTGTGTGACAGTGCATAACCACAACCAATGTGAACACAGCCACATATGGTAAGCTAGCATAATATTATAGTAGATGGAATATCTGTTCTACACCATCCTCATATGTGCCACTCACAGAATGACCCTACATATACTGGACTGCTACACAGTTTGGTCTGATGGCTGTATGTGGTATGGGACATGTGTGTGTATGTCCCTATAAACATGTACGGCAAAATGGTACCATACAGTGGGACAGCATGTAACATCTGATAGAAGGGGAGCTAGAACAATGACATTTACCACAGTCTCTACACAGGCTAAAGTACATATTAACAATACACACACTGCCGACATTCACCATCACTACACAGAACTCAGTACTGCACAAACATCCACAGAATGTCCAGCTCTGATATATCACTGGCTTGTTATCAGATATGATGACACTATTTATGGTGTACAGCACATATGCACCACTTCATGCATGACATATGTACAAAGGTTGACAGAGGTGTGCCTGACAGCACATACACAGGGCCAGTATAGACATGTTGCTGTGATAACCTCATAAATTTTCCATTGTAACGGGGTTTGTTGCAACATATGTCCTATGAGGGATATGAAGTCAGTAACTGTGTACAGCCTTCACCATCTACAGACTGCAATCCTCACACTACCTTCTGCATTCCACAGATAGATGCACTTTGGCTAACACATGAAACCAAAGGCACAACACTGCCCAGTCTGCAGATAACCCTGCAGATGAGGATTCATCATATACATGGAACTGACATGGCAGGTATTGCGACATGTATGACAGGCATATCCAGACAAATACTGTTAAACCAACATTACTCCAAATGCAGTATAGCAGTACTTACAGTCTTTAGTTAGGTCAGGCACATCCCCCTCCTGTTTTTTGCCCTCTTTCCACAGTGTATATTGTTAGAGGTAAATCCCCAATCCATCTGTGATGCTGTTTGCCAAACAACAGATCTAGTTCCTGCTCACAGTGACTGAAAAGGGCCAACACCACCATGATGTTCCTAGGTATTGGAGTGCGTTTCCATGCAATTGGTTATAGGAATGTTACCACAGCTGTTCCACATGCAATCAGCTAGGGGAGGGCTGCACTTCATACAGAGGCCATCAGCTGATCATGAGCATCACTTAAAATACACATGCTGCTGCGTAAGCAAGGCAGGTGTGGGTCTCCATATCCACCAGAGAGGGAGTGTGGAGGCAGACAGAGGCAAATACATGTCAGGGAGGGATGGGAGAGTAAAACTGAAGCATGTTTGTGTCACATACCTACCAGCACAGGGTATCAAACCCCCAACAACTATGTAGTGCTATGACAGTTCAATGCAGTCATTGGATGGGCCACATGGGTTACCTGCTATGGAGCACTCAGAACATATATGTGATGGTGAGTGACATCTGCAACAGGGATACGGTAGATATACGGTAGGTGACGTACACATGCCTGTCTGCATGAACAAGTGCCAGAGTCAACACAGGCACACTCATACATGGACGCACACACATTGACACACTTGGCAGGGCCAGGAGTGCAACTCATCACTAGTGGGATTGCCACAACACATCAATGTGCAGGTATCACATGCACCACATGGGTCATACGAAGGTTGTATGGTGAAAGAGTATGAGGAGATGTCAGACATCAGACAGCATGCTTCAGTATGCCCTGGGGGGTTGTAGTGAGTGTGGATGTGGACATACACACCATACAACACACACACACAAACACATAGTGTGTCAGTTCTGACATACATGGGTGCATGCCTGCACAGGTGTGTGGTGGTCAACTGTGCCAGCAGGATGTACAAGGGTAGGCGATGGGTATACCTTGGCATCAGGCCACATGACAATGGTCTGCATTGTGGTTCATGCCTGTAGTTTCTGCATTTGCCCACACAGGTGGGTATTGCATCCCCCATCCATTTACCTGAGTGACTATTGTGTGTGACCAATGCTGTACATCACGTGCCATGTATGTGTTCCTTAGTCCATGACATGGATGGTGTCTGGGATGTGCACACCTCCTACATGCATGTACAGTGACATATGGAACTGTACCAGGGGTGTCTGGAGTGTCTGGCCCATGTTGTAAACACAGATTATCATCAGATGTGCCAGTCTTGCCCACCTGTGTCAGGAACTGGTAATGGGCAGCTGGTTTACCCTGCACCTACATTGATAGCATGCTAACAGCATTCCCTGATGTCAGTGTCATCTGTCCATACAGGACATGTTGTCAGGCATGGTATGTCTGTTGTGAGTCACATGTGAAGGCACCACAGGTGGTGCAGATGTCCATTGGGGAACATGGTGGAAGCGCACTGTCTGCATGTACGTGCATATTGGACAGATGGGCAGGGTGACATGCCCTCTGTAGCCCGCTGCTATCACTGCATAGTTACTATCAGTGGCTAATATGCAGTGTACTACCCACATATTGGCTGTTGCATAAGCATGTGTGTGCGTATGACACATGGGTTGAGTGTGTGTTCTGGGTGATAGTGGGGTTGCTAACTGTGATTGGCTGGCCTTGATGTCACATGTATGGGTATTTCTTTGTGCCCCAGCCTCTCAGCTAATTTACATCTGTTATCCCTTATGGTTGACATTGTAATATATAGTAGGGTCACCATAAAAGAAATAAGCAAAACCCCCTCCACATTGCCCACACTCACAACCACCTCTTCACAAGATATGAGTTACACACACACTTGTCATGTCTGGGAGTAGAACTCCTACTTAATTAGTTTATTACACTATAGCACTACGCAGTTATAGTACAAGCCATGGACATTACTGGAGTATTTTTTCCCCAAAGGTGTATTTCACAATGAATAACATCAGCAGGATTACCAAAGTAGGACATTTCAACTGTACTGCGAGTGACTAGCCTAAAATGTATTGCTCCCTACACAGACAGTGAGACACACACAAAACATCCACAATTGACATGTGTGGATATAGAACCACTGACCAAGGTCAATATCCCACTACAGCATGGAGCTGTTATAGGATGCACCACAGGGATCACTAGATAAATCCTTCCCCAAAGGTGTATTTCACAATGAATAACATCAGCAGATTACCAAAGTAGGGCATTTCAATTGTACTGCGAGTGACTAGCCTAAAATGCATTGCTCCCTACACAGACAGTGAGACACACACAAAACACCCAGAACTGCCATGGATGGAGATGGAACCCTACCACAGTTCTAAATCACACTACAGCAGTACACACTTACGAGTTACGGAGATTACTAGGCTATGACATTCCCAGAGGTGTATTTCTAGGTAAGTGACATCAGCAGCCTTGCCAAAGTTGAATATATTATTTGTATGGGGTTTGAGTAGCCCAAAAAGCATGGCTTTCTACTCAGTCAGACACACACAGATTCACACACAAACACACACAGTTGGCAAATCTGGGGTTAGAACTGCTACCTAACTAGTTTATCACTACAGCAGTAAGCAGTTATGGGATGCGCCATGGTGGTTACTGAGCTACAGCTCTCCCAAAGGTGTATTTTATATTGGATGACCTCAGTAGACTTGTCATACTACTTCTATGAGGATGGTGGTGTGTGCATGGGCCATAACCCATTCATGTAGGGGTTGACATGCACATGTGGGCACAGATGGGGTCATATGGCACAGGTTCGTGTATACAGCTACTAGATGACTACTTCCTTGTACAGTCATGTTGCACAGCTGGCACGTGCACCACATAGAATGTCATGCTGACAGATACTGGTGGCTAGTATCTGCAGTGAGTGCCATCTGCACCTCATGGGTTTGGGGCCCTATGGCTGTGTGCTGGGTGGGACAGGCCTGGATGGCACCTTGTCACGGTCACCCTCTTCCACACATCGATGTCTGTCTACCTTTGGCTTATTATAGTTTGTTGTCCTTACATATATGTCTGTATTCCTATCCACTGTGTGTGCAAGGCAGGAGTGGTGCATACTGACTTGTGTCTGCACTAAGAACTGTGGCTGCCAGATATGTCTGGTCCACAGGTGTTTGCAGACATGACCTTCATGTGTTTAAGTGTGTGAACATGCCCAGTATGACCTTTCAGTATGTTGTTGACTGACATTGCCTTCAATCCTCTAAGTGTGTGAGCATGCCCAGTATGGCCATCTGCATTGCGTGTATGGATCAAGTCCAAGTAGTTTATACTGCAGTGCTGACCTTTGTATTGTACACCGACAGGTAGCATGCTGTGTCTGCAGGGTATCCATCAGTCATTTGGCATTGACTGTTACTAAATGTCTGCATACCGGGGGGGGGCACCTGACTGTTCCTACATTTCTACACAGGAGTGGAGGGGGCACACCTGACTGTTATTACAAGTGTACGTAGGACGGGGGGGCATACCTGTCACTTGTACACATTTGCTAGGACTGTACTAGTATGTCAGGTACTCCATTTTAGTCTGTAGTCTTACCTATCGTGCTGGCTAGAGGCATACTAGTGTGCTACAGATCGTAGCTTTAATTACCTACATATTGGTTTCTGACTTCATAGCCTTCACATCTTACATCCAACTGCCTGGCCTGCTGTAGTCTGTCTGTGTAGGCCTGGGGGGTGGGGTTACCCATAGGGCTCATTCAGAGGCCATAGTACAGCATTTGTTTATGTTTGTCCACACCTATCCTGCTGGCTGTAACTGTTGTTGGGTACGTGACCCCCCAACTGGCATGTGTAAGTCACTTGCCTTGTGAGTGACCCGGTATTGAGGGTGGTGCTGCAGGGCTGCCTATGTCAGATGCACATAGTACACTCCCTATACATGGTTGAGCACAGGTAGTGTCATGTTTGGCATCCCTTTTACTGTATGTGCGAGTCAGAGAGAGGTGTCAATTCCTGGGTCCCTAATGTGTCTGTGCATGCGCTATGCATTGCCTCTTTGCCAAGGCCAGGGCATACTGGGTATGCCTCCTTCTGTTTACTGAAGCAGGCTGAGGTTGTTCCTCCTCCGAGTCACTCTGTGCCTGTGCAGGCCCGGGCAATGGTGGGAAGGGCTTTGTGGCCCTGCCCCATGCTGTTCCTGCTGCAGCTGTTTCCACAGGATCATATTGTGTAGCATGACACATACAAGGACAATTTGGGTACATGTAGTTGGTGAGTACTGCAAAGCTCCACCGGATTTGTCCAGGCACCGGAACTGTGACTTGAGCATCCCAAACACACAGTCTATTATGATTTGTGTTTGTGCGTGTGCCTCATTATGTTGTTCTTGTTCTGGTGTGTGTGCATTTCTGATGGGTGTCATCAGCCATGACTCCAGTGCGTATCCAGCATCCCCCACTAGGTGACCGTGTGGGATGTCCCCATTGAAAAATGTCTGTTACAGCTGCATCAGATGCCAGATGTGGGAATCGTGGTAGCTTCCAGGGCAGCCAGCACGCACATTCATTATTATGCCCTGGGCATCACACACGTCCTGGCAGGTGATGGAGGGGAAGCCCTGGCAGTTAATGTAGACCATACCCTGCTCCCCAGGTGGTGCTTTGATGCATATGTGCGTGCAGTCTATTGCACCCAGTACCTCAGGGTATTCTGCTATTTGGTGGAAGAGATGCATATTGCTGGCCAACGCCTCACGGGTGATGGTGAAATATACGTGCTCACTGACATGTGCTGGCATGGCATCCAGGAACTGGTGGAGTACCCTGGATGCTGATGCCTGTGAAATCTCCATCATATCCCCAGTTGGCCTTTGGAAGGTACCTGTAGCTAGTATTCTTAGGCCTACACATACCTTGGTATCCACTGGGATGGGTTCCCCTCTGTTAGTTCTGTGTGTGAGGCGTGGCCAGCACAGCTCAACAATTTGCTGTAGGAGGTCCCTGTCCATCTTATAGCGCTCCACTATCTCTAGCTCATGTAGCATTGGTATGATTTCCCTGGGTCTGTACACTCTTCTCCGTTTCCTCACTGTGGGTTGCTCAGCAGCATTCACATCCTCACCACCCTCAGCCTCTTGCACATGCTGGTTTATGACAGCAAAAGTAGGCCCTAACATTTTTTCTCTTGCTTTTGTTTTGTAAAATTTCCCCATCTGTATACAGCGGTGGTACAGAGTTTTTGGGAAAAACAAGGGGGAAAGATGCTTGCATAGTTTATAGTGGTGTGCTGGGCTGGGTTGGTCTGCTGCCTGTGTAATTAGCTGATTCTGATACATTTCACCTGTCAGCTCAGCTAGTTCTCCTTGATTACCTTCCTACTGCTGTTTTCCCTTCCCATTGCCTCCCTGTTTAAGCCCGTGTGTGCACCGCACAAACAGAGTGTTCAAATGTGCACAGAGCTGCTATTTCTTGGTTTAGCTTCCTTTTTCTTCCTGTAAAACCGAGTGTGTGGCACGCACACCTGCTTACACTTTGCAAAGAGTGCTAGGCAGGTTTAGACACACCCCTTGCTTAGCTGTGCTATGCTAGGAGCATTCCAGAGCCACAGGGCTCCAATCCACTTACAGTATGCCTGACACACATCCATAGCTGGCGTTAGGCACCCACCAAACCCGCGGCCGTGGGGGTCCCCTTGTTATCTCCCCGCACACAAGGGCCCCCACTAACAATGTGCAGCCAACTTGCACACAAGCAGCTGCAGGTTTCTCCTTCATCTTTGCCCAGTTCCAGTTCTCGCTGACTCATAATTACGGCAGCATTGCAGAATTCGCGGGACCATTAAAACTGCCTACCTGTAAGATGTGATGTCAGCTGAAAGCTGCACTCCATCAGGTCTGCTTCAGTAAAGTAAGGACCTGACTGGTTACAGCAACCAAAGAAGTAAGTTGTAGGGGTTTTTTTTCTCTTCAAGGAAGTGGTTTTTGCAACGCACTTCCTGTGTCATTTGCCTTTAAAATAGCACATGTGTAGCAAGCATTCCTGTCTCTTGTTTTTCAAGAGAAAAGTTTGCTATGCTACTTGGATTTTTGGGAGATCTTTTACTGGATTACTGGTGGCGTGAGGAGGGCAAGGACTTTAGAACATTCGGACAAGCCAAAGAGCTGCATTTTCAACTGCCCTTGTAAGGGCAATTTTTAAAAGCTCTGAAAAATTATCCTTTAAAGGACAAATTTAAAAATGCTGAAATGGTCTGTGTGGTAGCAATCAGGGGGTCAATCTTTAATTTAGTTTGAGTAGAGGATTAGTTGCAACCTTCCACTACAGAAAAAGGTAAGTTGCTGATTTTTTTTTACTTTTTTCTTTGGGAGGGGGGAACAGGGAGATGAGGATTGTAATATTTGTCCCCAGAATTCTTGGAGGATTGGGGAGTGGGGGTGGAGAGGGGGCTTGGTTTAAATAGTTTTATTTTAGCTTTGTCCAGAATTCTTGGGCTAAGAGATAAGAGGGGTCTTGTCTGTGATAATTAATGTCCAGATTGTAGTTTTTTACTCAATTCTGCATAAGAATAGTCATATTTTTTATTTATTTACTTTTGCTTTGTCCAGATTTATACTGATAGGTTGGTAGTAGGGCGATAGTGACTAAGAAAATGTAGATGATGATTTAATGTAGACAATGCACACCCTGTTATTCTAGTATTTTTTCTTTAAGTTTGCAACATCAGTATTTACAACTATCTCTTGTGCTATGCCTTTGGTCTATGATTTTCTGCTTTGTTCAGAATTGTTGTGCTGAGAGGTTGGGAGGGGAGTATGGGCTGTGAGAATGTTGTAGAATGTCCTCATGTCTGCTTGGGATTTTCTGCTCTCTCTCATGAAAAATTTGAGTCCATGAAATGAAAGACCTGGGGCAGGATTCACAAAGCCTCCATGTAAGAATTACAAGGCTTACACGGAGGCTGCAGTTAAATGGTGTGACGTCAGCATGTCATGCATATGCATGAGGGCATGCTGAATCACACCTAAGGCTTACACGGTCTGTGGAAGACAGTAGGGGCCGTGTCCGTAGGCCGAGCCCTGCAAACGGACACGCCCCCAGAAGAGTAAAAGTGCCGAAAGTAAACCCCCATGACAGAGTCCATGGAAATGTGAATAAATACAACACAACACATGCCCCCACAGACTATGAACATAAAATATATAAATGAACATGTTATATTTTTTTTAAATTGTAAAGATGTTTGCCCGTGAGTGCTGCTTATGCTGGTGTGCCCGTAGCTTAGCTATAGTTAGCAGTAAGTGGAAAAGCATATAAGAACTAACTATGCAAAGTAAGCCAAAAAGCAATAGCGTAGTGGTAGAGACGATGGCTGAAGAGCAGGCAGTCATGGTTCAAGACCCCACAACATCAATTTTTATTTTTAGTCAAATAAGCACGAAACAAGTCCCTGACATATATGTACACATATAAAATTATATTTTATGTAAAATGTAATGAAATGGGTCATTTATTTTGAAGAAATGTGAGATAACAAAATAATAAAAAATGCCAGATGTGCCTATAGCTGAGCTGCAGTTTAACAAGTTGAGTGCATCTGCCCGTAGGTGAGCAGTGGTTTAATAGGTGTAAAATGAGTGCCCGTAGGTGAGCAGTGGTTTAACAGGTGCAAAATGAGTGCCCGTGGGTGAGCAGTGGTACAACAGGTGCAAAATGAGTGCCCGTAGGTGAGCAGCGGTTTAACATGCTGAAACTGTGTGCCCATAGCTGAGCTGAGCGTAATAGGCATGCTGACAGCCAAATGACGCGTAAACCAGCGTAACCTGTTTGCGCGGAGCTGCTCGCTGCACCAACAAGCTAACCAACGGGCAACGTTGAGCAAGCTGTAACAAAACTGCCTTTACACAGACACACCTCCTAGCCTGTGTAGACAGTCATAAAATATAAAAAGCAGTGGCCAGGTTCAAACCCAGGATACCATGCACCATAGTCAAGGTACTGAACCACTAAGCCATGACAGCTGTACTTAGAAATGCAGTAATAGCAAATATATAGGAATGAATTGAAAGAGGAGCATGACAAAGCAGGTTTTGTGAAGCTGATACAATTCCAAAATGGCCAATCACAGATAAATGCGGGAAAAACTGCATATATAAGCCCCATAGGCGGGAATACACAGCATAACCGATTGTAGAACTAACTTGCAGCCAGAATGTCAGGAGTAGGTGAGGGTAGTTGTTTTCGAGCACAGAGGTGGGGCATTGAGGAGTCCAAATATATGGTTTGGCTCCTTGTCCACAATCATGAGGCCCAACTCATGCAGGGCCAGGTCCTGTGGGGAGCATATAGGGCTGAGGTGTGGGACCGGTTGGCTCATGATCTTACCAGTGCCACAGGGATTCCAAGGACTGGTGAGCAGGTCCGTCACCACCATGTGGACTTGAAGAGACGCAAGCAGGACCAACTGAACCTTTGGATCCAGGAGGCCCGGCAAATGCCCAATGCCCCACTACTGAGTAAGTTACATCTAATTATGTATGTAAGAAATTAACCTAGCTGATATTATGGAGATGTGTATTCCAATATTACTTTATTTATATTACAGCTGCAGGTGTCCGTTCTGCGAACCGCAGAGCCTATGGTGATAGGCTGGTGCGGTTGCGCCACCAGGCAGGTCAGTAATCCTCTCCCTGTAACTGTAAATAAATATAAAAGTATGACAGTTAGGAAAAGAGTGCAGTGTAGTCACTAAGTAATAAAATGTGCAAGTAACAGTGTAAGAGTGTTTGCAAGTATTGCTTGATTACAAAAGTGTGTTGCAGTCTGTAATCCAAACAGAAAAATGTAAATGTCTGAAATAAAGTCTGAAATAAAGATGTTCCACCTGTAATATAATAGTACACAACCTGCAGCAGGCTGAAAAGTATAGCTGCAGAGGATGAGCAAAACACATGTGTGAAATATATCCCTGTTGAAATACTGAAACATGACAGAAGTGAGACTGTTGGAAAGGATTGTAATAACTACAGTTAAAACATGTCAATAAAGCCTAGAAGTAAGTACCATCCTGAATTGCAAAAATAAAAAAAGTGAGAGAGTGTGAGAAAGAGCTATGAATCCACCAATAAAGTAGTAATAACTCCTGAATAAAGTATACTGCAGTCAGTACAGAATGAAATGAATGTGACAAGCAGAACCAAACTGCGAAATATGTTCAAAATGTTCCTGCAGCTGGAATGTGTATCCCAAAATCTGGATATGTTGCTCTCAGTCTGCAATATGCAGATAGTATGATTGTCTGAAATACCAAACATCCACAGTTGTCTATAGCTATATAAAGCAAATGTAGCAGGATGATGTAGCTGAACAGAGCCAGATATGAACGTGTATGAATAAAAATGAAAATGTATATTGATGTAGCAGAAAAGGGGGGCCCCTTTAAGGGGGCAATTTAAAAGCCCAGGGCAAACCCCCAATCCACTTACAGTATGCCTGACACACATCCATAGCTGGCGTTAGGCACCCACCAAACCCAGGCCGCCGTGGGGGTCCCTTGTTATCTCCCTACAAGGGGCCCCCACTAACAATGTGCAGCCAACTTGCACACAAGCAGCTGCAGGTTTCTCCCTTCATCTTTGCCCAGTTCCAGTTCGCTGACTCATAATTACGGCAGCATTGCAGAATTCGGGACCATTAAAACTGCCTACCTGTAAGATGTGATGTCAGCTGAAAGCTGCACTCCATCAGGTCTGCTTCAGTAAAGTAAGGACCTGACTGGTTACAGCAACCAAAGAAGTAAGTTGTAGGGGTTTTTTCTCTTCAAGGAAGTGGTTTTTAACGCACTTCCTGTGTCATTTGCCTTTAAAATAGCACATGTGTAGCAAGCATTCCTGTCTCTGTTTTTCAAGAGAAAAGTTTGCTATGCTACTTGGATTTTGGGAGATCTTTACTGGATTACTGGTGGCGGAGGAGGGCAAGGACTTTAGAACATTCGGACAAGCCAAAGAGCTGCATTTTCAACTGCCCTTGTAAGGGCAATTTTTAAAAGCTCTGAAAAATTATCCTTTAAAGGACAAATTTAAAAATGCTGAAATGGTCTGTGTGGTAGCAATCAGGGGGTCAATCTTTAATTTAGTTTGAGTAGAGGATTAGTTGCAACCTTCCACTACAGAAAAAGGTAAGTTGCTGATTTTTTTTTACTTTTTTCTTTGGGAGGGGGGAACAGGGAGATGAGGATTGTAATATTTGTCCCCAGAATTCTTGGAGGATTGGGGAGTGGGGGTGGAGAGGGGGCTTGGTTTAAATAGTTTTATTTTAGCTTTGTCCAGAATTCTTGGGCTAAGAGATAAGAGGGGTCTTGTCTGTGATAATTAATGTCCAGATTGTAGTTTTTTACTCAATTCTGCATAAGAATAGTCATATTTTTTATTTATTTACTTTTGCTTTGTCCAGATTTATACTGATAGGTTGGTAGTAGGGCGATAGTGACTAAGAAAATGTAGATGATGATTTAATGTAGACAATGCACACCCTGTTATTCTAGTATTTTTTCTTTAAGTTTGCAACATCAGTATTTACAACTATCTCTTGTGCTATGCCTTTGGTCTATGATTTTCTGCTTTGTTCAGAATTTTTGTGGTGAGAGGTTGGGAGTATGGGCTGTGAGAATGTTGTAGAATGTCCTCATGTCTGCTTGGGATTTTCTGCTCTCTCTCATGAAAAATTTGAGTCCATGAAATGAAAGACCTGGGGCAGGATTCACAAAGCCTCCATGTAAGAATTACAAGGCTTACACGGAGGCTGCAGTTAAATGAGTGACGTCAGCATGTCATGCATATGCATGAGGGCATGCTGAATCACACCTAAGGCTTACACGGTCTGTGGAAGACAGTAGGGGCCGTGTCCGTAGGCCGAGCCCTGCAAACGGACACGCCCCCAGAAGAGTAAAAGTGCCGAAAGTAAACCCCCATGACAGAGTCCATGGAAATGTGAATAAATACAACACAACACATGCCCCCACAGACTATGAACATAAAATATATAAATGAACATGTTATATTTTTTTTAAATTGTAAAGATGTTTGCCCGTGAGTGCGCTGCTTATGCTGGTGTGCCCGTAGCTTAGCTATAGTTAGCAGTAAGTGGAAAAGCATATAAGAACTAACTATGCAAAGTAAGCCAAAAAGCAATAGCGTAGTGGTAGAGACGATGGCTGAACAGCAGGCAGTCATGGTTCAAGACCCCACAACATCAATTTTTATTTTTAGTCAAATAAGCACGAAACAAGTCCCTGACATATATGTACACATATAAAATTATATTTTATGTAAAATGTAATGAAATGGGTCATTTATTTTGAAGAAATGTGAGATAACAAAATAATAAAAAATGCCAGATGTGCCTATAGCTGAGCTGCAGTTTAACAAGTTGAGTGCATCTGCCCGTAGGTGAGCAGTGGTTTAATAGGTGTAAAATGAGTGCCCGTAGGTGAGCAGTGGTTTAACAGGTGCAAAATGAGTGCCCGTAGGTGAGCAGTGGTTCAACAGGTGCAAAATGAGTGCCCGTAGGTGAGCAGCGGTTTAACATGCTGAAACTGTGTGCCCATAGCTGAGCTGAGCGTAATAGGCATGCTGACAGCCAAATGACGCGTAAACCAGCGTAACCTGTTTGCGCGGAGCTGCTCGCTGCACCAACAAGCTAACCAACGGGCAACGTTGAGCAAGCTGTAACAAAACTGCCTTTACACAGACACACCTCCTAGCCTGTGTAGACAGTCATAAAATATAAAAAGCAGTGGCCAGGTTCAAACCCAGGATACCATGCACCATAGTCAAGGTACTGAACCACTAAGCCATGACAGCTGTACTTAGAAATGCAGTAATAGCAAATATATAGGAATGAATTGAAAGAGGAGCATGACAAAGCAGGTTTTGTGAAGCTGATACAATTCCAAAATGGCCAATCACAGATAAATGCGGGAAAAACTGCATATATAAGCCCCATAGGCGGGAATACACAGCATAACCGATTGTAGAACTAACTTGCAGCCAGAATGTCAGGAGTAGGTGAGGGTAGTTGTTTTCGAGCACAGAGGTGGGGCATTGAGGAGTCCAAATATATGGTTTGGCTCCTTGTCCACAATCATGAGGCCCAACTCATGCAGGGCCAGGTCCTGTGGGGAGCATATAGGGCTGAGGTGTGGGACCGGTTGGCTCATGATCTTACCAGTGCCACAGGGATTCCAAGGACTGGTGAGCAGGTCCGTCACCACCATGTGGACTTGAAGAGACGCAAGCAGGACCAACTGAACCTTTGGATCCAGGAGGCCCGGCAAATGCCCAATGCCCCACTACTGAGTAAGTTACATCTAATTATGTATGTAAAAAATTAACCTAGCTGATATTATGGAGATGTGTATTCCAATATTACTTTATTTATATTACAGCTGCAGGTGTCCGTTCTGCGACCGCAGAGCCTATGGTGATAGGCTGCGGTTGCGCCACCAGGCAGGTCAGTAATCCTCTCCCTGTAACTGTAAATATAAAAGTATGACAGTTAGGAAAAGAGTGCAGTGTAGTCACTAAGTAATAAAATGTGCAAGTAACAGTGTAAGAGTGTTTGCAAGTATTGCTTGATTACAAAAGTGTGTTGCAGTCTGTAATCCAAACAGAAAAATGTAAATGTCTGAAATAAAGTCTGAAATAAAGATGTTCCACCTGTAATATAATAGTACACAACCTGCAGCAGGCTGAAAAGTATAGCTGCAGAGGATGAGCAAAACACATGTGTGAAATATATCCCTGTTGAAATACTGAAACATGACAGAAGTGAGACTGTTGGAAAGGATTGTAATAACTACAGTTAAAACATGTCAATAAAGCCTAGAAGTAAGTACCATCCTGAATTGCAAAAATAAAAAAAGTGAGAGAGTGTGAGAAAGAGCTATGAATCCACCAATAAAGTAGTAATAACTCCTGAATAAAGTATACTGCAGTCAGTACAGAATGAAATGAATGTGACAAGCAGAACCAAACTGCGAAATATGTTCAAAATGTTCCTGCAGCTGGAATGTGTATCCCAAAATCTGGATATGTTGCTCTCAGTCTGCAATATGCAGATAGTATGATTGTCTGAAATACCAAACATCCACAGTTGTCTATAGCTATATAAAGCAAATGTAGCAGGATGATGTAGCTGAACAGAGCCAGATATGAACGTGTATGAATAAAAATGAAAATGTATATTGATGTAGCAGTAACATTCCTATCACCAACTTGAAGTAGTTATCACATAGGAAACTGTAGGTAGAACTGTAGTGTGTGTATATATCTGCAGCTATTAGAAATGTACAGCATATGTATTGGTATTTGAAAGTGTTAATTATATTTTCTGCACCTTACCCTATAACCACATATAATCCATTCCACGTGAAATTGGTATGTGCAATCACAATTAACACCCCTGGACATTTGTCCTGTTGGGTCATACATATTTGCATGTACATTGATGCATCTGCCCTGTTCATACATCCAAACCTGATGGCTTGTTGCCATCAATCAACCCTGCATGTTGTTGGACTGTGTATTGCTGTTCAAATTATGCATGTGTTATGCTCGCTGTTCAATGGTGTGAATATCTGGGTGTTTGGTTAATGGGAATACTAATGCATGCTGTTACAACTAACTGTGAATGGTATTGTATTTTACTAACCCAAACTGTCATGACATAAGGCAAAACATAGGACGACAGGGAAGGCGGTTTCCAGCGGACCCACCTCAGCTGGCAAGTGCACCTGGCAGTAGTGCCCAGGCCGGACCCTCCTCCGGTGGCCCTGTGTCACCTGCGGGTGGAAGCGCTGCAGGGGATGGGGCTCATCCCCCCTCTGCAAGTGTGGCCAGAGGAGAACCACCACTCACCCTCCGTAGCGTCCGGACTGTGGTGCGTAGGGAGATCCAGGAAGCTGTTCTTGGGCCCCTATGCCAGCTTGAGGCAAAGGTGGCAAAGGTGGCACAACTAAGGGGCATGCCTGCTGCCCGGCCTACACAGCTCCCAGCACAGCCCGTCCTGGGCAGTGAAGGCACAGTGGCAACTGCCCATGGGTGGGGATATCAGTTCCACTGTTGCCATCTGTGGGCTCATGGGCTCTGGATATCCAAACATCCGTCCCTGTCAATTGTGTAACCCCCCCCACATGTGTCATACACTGCCCCTGTATGCGTCTTGTTTGTCTTGTCTGTTGACCTACCCAACCTACCTCCCCAGCTATACCGACTTCCTTTACCTGACATACCACTCTCACCTGAAAAAAAAAAAAAAGGTCACTCTGTACCCACAAAAAAATTACGCCCCATACATAGCTGCCCATTTCGCACACATGTCTGCTGGACATGGAAACTGTTAATTACAATTGGCTGTACAACAAGTATTATTGTTGTCCTTACACCTCTCTCAGGGGTGGAAGGTTTCAAATGTCACACCAAATTACAAACATATGCACAGCTGTTGCTGATGAAGAAATGGGCAGCTATGGGCCTTACCTACATCCCTCCTGCAAAACCCAAGCTTGTTTCCCTTGTGACCCCTTTTTCACCACTTTCCTGTCTCCCCACTTTCATTTCTTTCAAAGAAAATAGTGCGGGTGTGCACACGAGTAAGCACTTTTAAGCGGGTGTGCGCGGAGCTGAACGCCATTGTGCATGCGGGAGCTCCACGCAAACCAGCGCTAACCCGGTTACAACTGCTTAAAAGTGCTTTAGTCACTCTGAATGACAGGTCCTGTAGTCTGCTCAAAAGCAAAATAAAATCCCACTGTCAGTCCTGAACCCAGGAAACAGCAGTCTGCATGACTTACCACTAAGCCATGACTGTTATATAAGAACATTGTGCTACAATAAATATATTATGTAATAGTAGGAATGAATGTAAAGGGAATATAGGATGTGTAGTACACAAAGCATGTCATGTATATTTACTGTCAAATCTAGTGGATTTCTATAATAGTAGTTTGTGAACAGAAACAGCCATGCTAGTTGGTAGTTAGTAGGTAATAATGTCACTGTAGCACCTTGCAAGCCACACACATACTCACAGCAGGATAATCACTGCCCATACCCCACAACCTGTTACAGGAACACATCCGGACCAAGTAATAAAATATGTGGAGCAAAAACCAGGGACACATTCCAAATAATGTTACAACAAACTTAGACAGTTCAAAGAGTAACAAGTTCTGCATTTTGTTGGATGCTTGGAAGGGTATGAAGTCTGAAACTTAAATGTTTGTCACTATATTCTGACTTGAGCCCAGAGTGATTTGCCAGAAAGAGCTGTGCATGAGATATTGACCAAAATATGAGGCAGAAATGTGGACAACCTGCAAATATCTGTACACTTGAGAGGTCTGACACTGCCATATTTGAATAGTTAAGAGCCTAGACATAGCAACAGTGACTGAGTTACAGGGATGCCCCACAGACTCCATGTGAAATGTACAAACAGTAGGCAGAAAGGTGTTACAACACATGCAATGGTAACTATGAAGTCCTGAAAGTATGCACCACTTGCACGGCAGAAATAGTGTAGTAATACATATGCTCATGCTATCCCACAGTCACAACTGCAGAATACCAGACAATTTAATGGGTGTACCCCACTGATATGTACCATTCCATGAGGCAGATAACAGATGCACCTAAGAGTCTCTGGGGCCTGCTCAGCAGCATACTCAAATACCCTAATAGATGTCAAGGCCCACACCATGGCCAGACCACACTGCATGCTGTAACACCCTAGCAGATATAGCAAGCATTCCAAGGTGTGAAAGTACATGGAAAATAGGAAAGCCACAGCAGCACACTACAGTCAAGACACCTAGCAGGCATACAAGTAGTGACTGTAAAGGGCAAATATTGAAGCCATAGCAACAAAGTGCAAGAGCCACTGTTATACACCAGTTACACCACATGTCCCACAGGAAAGCACACACACCCACATTAACAGTAGTAGTAGTCTTAGGTGTCAGTGTACATACACACTTAGTACAGGAAACTGGAGAAATGAATGGAGAAATGTTAATCTACAACACAGCCGGAAATATGAGAGAGATACTAACCTTTACACTCACAGAACAGTGTCCACAGCATACCAGCATGGTCCCTGCCCTTAAAATCTGAAAGGGCTACGCCTATCTCACATACCTTTTTATAGCACTGATCTGAAATCACAGTGAGAACTGCAATCAGTACACAACTGGCTGCATGCAATTAGCAAATGCTGGCTAACAATTGGTGCAGAGGCCATCACATGGACATATGCAGATACCTACAAAAGCATGCTGTACTCCCAGTCCACACATGCAATACTTTCATTGCACCCTGTGGAGGTAGTGAGAGAGAGAGAGAGAGAGAGAGAGAGACAGAGAAAAACAAAATTAAACATACACAAACAAAACTGGTGAGCAACAGCCACCTGAAAGCTGACAACTGGCAAGTGGAGAATCAGGACACAAAACCAGACGGCAACACAAGCAGCTGTGACAAACACAGGTAATGTAAAGTAATACTATAAAAGTCTACATACTGTGAACCCTCCATATGTGTCATTGGTCTGTATCCATATGTATATGAAGATGTGCAAAGGGCAGGGGACATACAGCAACTATCAGTGAAGGCTGTACATACATTTGTATGTGAGAGCATCTATGTGCACATATCAATGTAGGTTGAATGTAGGTTGTAGCGCAATGTAAAAAGTAGGTTTCACAGTTATGTATGTTTAGTAGTATGTTAGTGTGTGTATACAGTATGGGTAAACAAACATGTTGATATACCTATCTATCATATGGATTCGTATGTATGTCAATATATGTATGTATGTATATATATATAAATATATATATATATATATATATATATATATATATATATATATATATATATATATTATGCATATATGTATACATACATAGAGAGAGATGTAGGAATACATAGACAGATGTAGATAGATAGAATATGTACAAACATATATATGTAATACACACATACATATATAGATATATGTAGATACATATACATAGACAGACAGATCTGACTATCTACAGGTATGACTGTATATGACGATCTCACACCCCTGTCCCACCCCCTCTGACACTCTCATCCCCTCTCTGTCACACCCCCCCCTCTCCATATCTATAGCAATATATGTACATCAATATATATATGTGTATATGTATACAGACATATATATATATATATATATATATATATATATATATATATATATATATATATATATACATATAGATATACATATATATATATATATATATATATATATATATATATATATATATATATATATATATATATATATATATATATATATGTATGTATAGAGGGAGATGTATATATATTCTGAGTGAGGCACATGTGTACAGATGTATTGCAACAGGTGCCTGGTGACAAAGGCATGGAGTGAACACCAGTGTCAAAACTGGAGTACCATACCCCATTTCAAATCACCTACACCAGTAACCACCAGATATGTGATTGGCTGCCCACCACTGCATGTGTCAGGGGTGAACAGGGTCATAAATGTGTACAATAGTCCCCCAATGATATTCACAGTGGCACACTATTCCTGGAATACCTGCACATGGTATGTGTCAGCAGACATGGTGTGTCAGCTACGGACATGTAGGTCAGTGTACCCCTCCACACCACATAATGGCTGCCATGGTATGTACCTCACATGACAGCTACAGATATGGAGAAGGACACAGTGACATGTACAACACTGTGACAATGCACTCAAACACATTACCAATGCACAGTGACTGACAACACCACAGAGTACACACATACTACCCACATATAGGTTACCACTCCTGGATTTACATACTTAAGTCACACCCATGACAGATGTCCAACAACCATAGTAACACCTCACACCATCCACAACCTAAATGACTGCTGTGTGTCGTCTGTGCCACTGCAATAGAGAGCACAGCGTGGAGGTACAGGTTCCTACCCATAGATAAGACATACCCTGCAATAAACCACACAGTGTTAAGAAGCAAGACTCCCCATGAGTACGTGTCACACATACCCCTGCTGAATGTTAGTCAGATTGGTAATATGCCATATGAGTCACCCTGTGTAACTGTTTGACAGCAGCAGGTACCATCACACCACATGTGTCACAATGGTCAGGGTAGCAGAACAGTATGCTGCTGTAGTCCCAGGGGCAATAGCATATTGTATAGTATTGTATTGTATTGTAATGTATTGTATTGTGTTGTATTGTATTGGTGTGTAGAGGTGCCTCCTTCGTGTAGTGGAACCACTGCTGCTGTGCGCCAGTGTACAGGTACAGGTACATATCCTGTAGTCAGGCTAGTGTTACATAGCACTTCTATATGTGTGTTTAGCTCCTCTTGGAGTTCATATAGCATGCAACCGGGGATACCATCAGGTCCCATTCATGTTGTGTATTCTGCTTTCCTGAGGGCGTCTCTCACCTGGACATCTGTGATGACAGGGAGGTTACAGTCAGCTGGGATAACTATGTCTTATTTTGGGGGAGAGGGGGGAAACCTGCACTGAACCTGTCTGCCACAATGTTGCCAATATATGTGGGTTCAGTGAATTATTTGTTGTTGTGTACTAACTATGAGCATAGTGGAGGGTTTCTGACCAGGTTGCTAACATAACTGAAGAAGGTCTTGTGGTTATCTGTAGTGTCCCTGTTGATTTCCCGCTCAAAGTTGCCCATGGATGTTTGTATGAGAGAAAATAGCTCCTTACTAGTGCTGATCAGACATGCCTTCCCTTTATGGACTTATGCTCTGTCTTGCAGTAGCTTCCATCTTTTGTAATACAATCTGTCTATGGCTGGGGTCCACCAAACAGGATGAGGTCCCTTTGTGGAGAGTGTCTTGGTCTTATATGGGATTGCATGATCCATGCATTCTCGGAGATGTCCGTAGAAATCATTTTTGTGAAGGGGTCAGCTTGTGGGTTTTGTCTTCCACTGGCCCAGTGGGCCGAAAGGATACCATGTCACTGTTACAAAGTGTAAAGTTTGCATTTGCAATGTTATTCACTATAGTCGTTTGTGCTGGTGGTGGAGGTGGGATATGTATATCCAGGGCAATTAGTTTGTGGTCAGCTCACAGTAGTTGATGATGTACCCCATACAGTACCTAGATACAAACCCCCAGAGTGAGGAGGTGCTCTGGGCCTGAATCAGTGTTCTGACTGCTGGGGTTTGGTAGTATGTCATATGGAGTGTGCCAGGTACTGTTGCACAGTTGCTGGCTGAGCACTGATACCTGGCCATTTACATGTGTATCCACCAATAGACAGACAGATGCTATATATGTGAGATATGTTGTATCACAACAGTCGAGTAGCATGTGCAGTATGTGTGCCAAATTCTGCTGACATATATTGCTGATATCATGTTATTTCCTTTTTCAGGACCATGGCTCACCCACAAAATCCAGCTTACTCTGCAGCTGAGGATGAGGAGATACACCAGAGCCTGGTGCGGGATTATGCAATACTCTTTTCCCGCACCAGCCAGAATCAGCAGGAGAAGGCTGCACTGTGGCAAGACCTGGTCCGTCGGGTAAATGACATAGGCACGCATAATAGGACATATGAGCAGGTACGACATCACTGCAGTGATTTAATCAGAAATGTCCATCAGCGTGCATCGGATATCCACAGGCAACAGGTCGCCACAGGTGGTGGGGTGGCTACACATCCCCCACTCACCAGACTGGAGGGACTACTCATGAGTGTAGTGGCTCCAGCCCGCCAACAACAACAACAGCAGCAGACATGCATTATGATGGAAGCTGGAGCCATGCAGCAGCAAGACTATGAGCGTGCAGGTAATATGCCATATGTATAGTTGACTGTTGTGTACACTGGTAGTTAATGCATGTGTGAGGTGTGTCCTTGGTTTGTAGCTGTCATCATAGTATTTAATGTGCAAGTGTGATATCCTCAATATCAGCAGCTGACCTGTGAAAGGCGACTGTTGTACTACTGACCTGTATCATACTCAGTAACAATGGCACAGTTGTGCCCACTGACATTAGTTTCCTCACTTCTGCAGGTCCCTCCGGTGTAACAGCAATGCAGCCTATCCATGCTGGTGAGTGTGTATTAACAATACCTTTAATAGTCTTGATAGTAATAGTAAGATTAGGCTCACTGAGTAGTGCTCTGTGTATGCATGCAGGTGTGTCTGTGTCTGTGTGTTGATATCTCGCATACTGAGTAGTGTACAACTGTGTGCATGTGTGCATGTGTGCACCTGTGCACCTGTGCACATGTGCATGTGTGCATGTGTGCATGTGTGCACGTGTGCACGTGTGCATGTGTGCATGTGTGCATGTGTGGACCTGTGCATGTGTAGATGTGTGCATCACTGGTAATATTGTGTAGACATTGTAAACTGTGTTTCCTGTTTCCCTCCCACAGGTTCTGGTGCTGCTCTGGTGTCATGCAGCAGGGAACCTGAATCAGGTGCCATGGGTACTGATAATGATGACATCTGTGTAATGGCACAGGAAGGTATGCCAGGGTCCGTCATTGGTCAGCCAATTGACAGTACACAGCTGTCAACCCCATCAATGCGCACAGTTATCCTGCCAATACACCCTTTGTCACCAATGTCCCTAGGTGATGGACAGCATACAGTGGGCATTGACCAGGGTAATGTGGTATCTGTGGCACATGCGTCCCCACACAGCAGCCATGGGCATGGCCCTGAGATGGTACCACACAGACAGATGTCCAGGGGTTCTCGTGGGAGCATCCGTGGGCGTACTGGCCCTGTCAGACGTGCCCACAGAGGTCTTACAACCTCAGCTATGTTTCAGGCTGTCATGCAGGCACAGTCATGTATGGAACAGTACACCGGACAGGGTCTGAGAGAGCTGACAGCATGTTGCACAACCATGACTGACAGTATGCGTGACATTGCTGCTGCCATCCGTAATTTCACAGATGTCATAGACAGATGTTGTGGGGACATATTAGACCGGTTCCACAACTACATGTCCATGAGCCAGGGCGATGGTGGACGGTTGAGGCGTCGACGTGGGCGTATGCCAGCAACAGCAGCAGCTGGCAGTCATCGCGGATGACAACAGGGCCACAGCCGCCCCCATAGTGCCAGCAGCAGCCCCAGCAATGCTGGGTCTGTGCTGTCATCAGACCACCCCAGGAGACCATGTGCACGTGGCTCTGGCCAGGCCCGACAGGGATCTGTGTCCAGCCAATGAACACCTGCTTCTGATGACAGTATCCAGTCTGGGTTGGTACCGGATACGGTCCGTAGCACCCCTGCAAGGCATAGGTACAGTGTCCGTGGCCAGAGACACTGATCTGTAGGACCTGGCAGGTACAGTCTGTGGCTGTCCACAAACACCAGTATATGGCAGCCATGAGGTGGAACTGTGTGCATCCATACACACATGCGAATTGACAACACCTAGGGCTACCGCATACACGCACACACTGCATCAACATTGCCCCACCTTGTACTGCTGTCCCTCACCAACACACATACACATACATGTCAATTGGTGGTATTGGTGGCTGACTCAGGCATACCAAGTTCACACCCTGTGCATATGATGAAACTGTGCCACCTCCTGCAATCTGTAACATCAGTGCAGGTACAGGTTAACATGTTGCTGATGCACAGGGTGACTACATAGACTTGTAGTAATAGTATCATGTTGTTAACAGCACTGTGTGCTGATATAATTGTGGGTATATCACAGCATGCCTGATGCAGTAAGGGTATGATTGTCATGTACTGTTGTCTACACCCATGGTAAGTACCATAGTGTATCATCTGCACATGTTGGCATACTGGTGGTAAGGATGTCAACAGAAGGCTACATACATAGGTAGCACAGGGGATAAGGTAATGAAAGTATTAATACGCAATGATGGATATGTAAACTGCAAGTGGCATGTTTCCCACACTGGACTCTGCAATGCAGATGTTTGAGGATGTTGATATTTGTGCAGTACTACACACTGGTACAGGACACACAGGAGCACCCTAGCACTGCAAGCTCACATCTCATACCATGCTAGACAGCCCCAACACACAAAACTAACTGTCACAGGAGGGAGAGTCCCCATACATGTCAGGGATACTGTGGTGGCAGGCCAGGTAGCATACATCCTACTAAGTATGGAACCACTGAGTGAAGGCTCAGTGTCTGTTATTTAACATGTGTATTACTGCAGGTATGAGCACATGGGTTTCCATCCAGTTATTGTACATCCTTACGGTACATGGTCTGTACACTTGTGTGTGCTGAGACTGGACCCTAGCCATCTGACCTGTGTATTTCCATGTACATGTGCATAGTGCCTGCATATTTGCAGTGTTACCTACTGGAAGTGGTACAGCTTGTTTGTTGTACAATGGACTACATGCAGCCCTGCTTACTGTAGCTTTGTTTGCATGCATGTTTGCTTGCAGTTACCCTGGAATACTGATCCCACCTGCAATGCAGAGTTACAGAGCTTCTGTGGTCTCCTAGTGACATCTGCATAGCTTACTATATGTATGTCCATGTCTCACTTGACAGAACATCAGTGTTTGTCCTGTTCACATGTACGTTGCCTGTGACACATTGCATATGACTTACCTGGCATTTGTCCACGTGAGCAGTCATATATGCCACTCTGCACTAATCACAGGCACTACACCCTCACATACTCACCTTCTGTTGAACCACCTGCTTTGCTAGGGACGGCTTGCACCTGTCACCCCTGGGCTTTCGGATATTGGCAAAGGCTCTTGCTACCCCCATAGTGCCTTTGTTAGGCAAGGCTCAAAAGACAAACCCACCTCCATAGGTATCAGAAGGGATAAGAAACTAAGGGTAATGCTACTCAACACCAGAAGTCTAAACCTCAAGGTGCACACACTCGAAACTCTCCTTAGCATGGAGAACATTGATATCTGTGCAGTAACAGATTCCTGGTTCAGGGCTACCGAGAGCACCCCAGCACTACCAGGTTATACCTCATACCATGCTTTTCAGCCCCAAAACTTGAGAGACTATCCATATGCAACTAACAGTGGGTAAAACTGCCTTCCAGGTTATAGCCTGCTACAGACCACCCTCCCAAACCCAAGAACCGCACTCGGCCTTCCTGAAAACAGTGGAAAATATGAAGGCCTCTCCAGACACCATTATATTGGGCGACTTCAACTACCCAAACAAAGACTGGGAGCATGACTCTAGCTCCAACACCCTAGCCCAAAAATTCCTAGAATTTATAAACTCAAATGCTATGGAACAACTTGTTACCACTCCCACAAGATGGGAAAACATACTGGACCTGATCATCACCAACAGGGGGACTCTGTGCTCCAGACCAGAAGTGTATCCCTCACTGGTAAGATGAGACCATAAACTAATCTCACTGGATATTCACATCCCGACCCCACCCCCTGCCCAGAAAACCACAGTGAACAACTTCTCTAAAGCAAATTCACACTCCTCAAAACCGAGGTGGAAACCTTCAAAGCCCCCGGGCCTGTGGAAAATACGTCCCAGACCGCAGATTCCTCTATAAATGCATTCTATGGACACCTTCAGGAATGCATGGATCATGCGATCCCAAATAAAACCAAGACCCAATCCTCCAAAGGCAGACGTCCTGTCTGGTGGACCCCAGCCATAAACAAACTATACAATAGAAGGAGGAAGCTACTAAAAAAAAAGGGAAGGCATCACTGATCAGTATTAGCAAAAACTACGGGCACTCATAAAATTGTCTAAGGCCAGCTTCGAGAGAAAATTGCACAGGACACTAAGGATAATCACACAAGGCTTTCTTTAGTTATGTTAGGAACCTGGGTGGTAATTCCCAGATATGCTCAGAGGTAGTCCAAAATGTCAAAAGAAACACTGAACCCACAGATATTGCCAACATCCTAGCTGACAGGTTCAGCGCAAACTTCTCCCCCCATCCACACCAAAAAGGGCAAATATTTATCCCAGCAGAGTGCTGCCCCCTGACATCTCAGATGCTCAGGTAAGAGCCGCCCTCTCCAAAGCAGAAAACACAGCATCAATGGGACCAGACAGTGTCCCGGGCTGTGTCTTACATGAACTCCAAGAAGAGCTACACCCAAACATAAAACTACTGTTCAATCCCAGCCTTACTACAGGATATGTGGCCAAATTGTGGCATACAGCAACAGTGGTCCCTCTCCATAAAGGTGGTGCCTCAACGGATCCTGGACACTATCGCCCCATAAGCCTGACTAGCTTGGTCTGCAAAGCTATGGAAAGGATCATCATGGACCTCATAAATAAAGATATTGGGGACCTACAGACACTGGATCATACCCAGTTTGGCTTTGTTAAGGGCAGATCCTGCCTCTTAAACCTGGTTGATTTCTTTGAAACAGTCACCAAGGCCATTGACGAGGGGAAGGTGGTCCACACAGCCTACCTGGACCTCGCAAAAGCCTTCGATACAATACCCCACTCAGGCATTCTAGAGAAGCTCACCAGCTTAAATATAAACCCCTATGTCACTAGATGGATTGCACACTGGCTCAAGGACAGAACCCACATGGTTAGAATTGCTGGAGCCATGTCAGACTCCAAACCAGTTACAAGTGGTGTCCCACAAGGCTCAGTCCTGGGACCTCTCTTGTTCGGTATATATTTCTCGGAGGTATAGGCCAACACGGAAGGACTGTGGCTGACCAAATTCGCAGATGACTGCAAACTGGCCGCCATAATCGACTCTCCAGCCGACACAAGCATCCTCCAAAAGGGCCTCATAGAAACAGACAACTTGTGCCAGAGCCATGGCCTCAAGCTGAATGCCAAAAAGTGTATAGTCATCCCCTTTGGCAAAAGCAAAGTGCCCACAAAGTACCACATAGGTGGTAATCCATTAAGTACAGATGAAGTAATTAGGGACCTGGGGACACAAGTTGATAGCAATCTCTCATTTGACAACCACGTGGCCAAAGTGGTTAGAAAAACATTTTATATAGTCCACCTCATCATGAAGGGATTCACATCTAGATCAGGGGAGGACATCGTGACTCTTTACTCATCCCTCATCAGGTCCATAATTGAGTACAATGCCCCTGTTGGGATGTACCTTACCAGACACCTGCAGCAACTGGAAAGACCCCAAAAGTACCTCACCAAGAGGATCAAAGGGCTCAAACAGATGCCATATGCTGACCGGTTAATGAAACTCCAGCTCTACTCAGTGGCATACCGCCTGTTCAGAGGCGATCTGTGCCTGATGTATAAAGCCATGTCCAACCCGGAATTAATGGGCATGCTGCACCTCAGAATATCCAAATCCCATCAAGCTACACGCTCGAGAGACTTGAACCTCAGCACTGAAATAAATAGGACATGCTGGAGGGACAGATTCATAACCCAGAGGCTCCCTTCACTCTGGAATAAAATCCCAGTCCAGGTTAGGCAGAGTCCCTCACTGACTCTCTTCAAGAGGAATCTTGATGAGTGGATGGGACTTCGTAGGTTTACCCCAGGTATCACTTCTGTGTCACTGTTAGACAGAGGCACACTATACTAACCTCAAAAAAGGGCATAGCAAGATAAATTTACAATGGGTGGCGAAAGCCAAACACATTCTGGCTAGGTTTATAAATGCCCTAGGGCAGATAGCCTAGTATGAACCTATGAACCTATGAACCTATGTACCTTGTTCCCCATTGGCCCTATGTGCTGTTAATCACCATGGCAATCACAATACTATGGTAGCATGTGCAAAGGTCACTTGTCAGTCACCTCTATGGTACAGTTGTGGAATATGTGGGTCATGTGGCAATGTCACGGCTGCCACATGTACATAGTCAACCCTCTCCCCCACACATGGACGTACAACACATGTATGAGATGCAACCACATAGCCAAACTGAGAACTAAGCACTCTGAACCCAGTACTGGCATAACCTGTCAGGTGGCATGAAATACTACAGTGACTACAATACCAGTCTGATGTAGACTTACACTGACAGCAATACAAACATGTGAACACACTGGGCCATTCATGGAGCCTAAGAATAGCATCCTGCCTGAGCGGGAGACACCTCTGCAGCTGGCACACAGGCATACGTTAAGCCGGAACACAGCACGTGCAACACATAGCACACAAATCCTGTGTGCCAAACAGTCACAGCCTGTATGGCTAGACAACACACCTGCTACAGTTGTGTTAGGTACCTTTATTGTCCGATACAGTGAGGTCACGCTCACCAGGCTGGACAAGGTGAAGGTCACAGTGATATGCCCATGGGGCACTATAGTCCACCACATAACACAAGCATACAGGTCAGTCAGAGGCATGGACACATATGACTCAGTCATTGTCCATTCCACTATGGCTGACCTGTGATGTACCTCCCTAGACTACATGATAGGGAACATGGAAGGGCTCTCTGAGCATGTGGCACAGGCTGGTATGACCCTGACCTTGATTGGCATCATACCCTCACCAGGAATTCTGATGTATTACTGAATGCTGATGAATTACTGTAGCTACAACACCCTAGCTGAAAGGTTCCTAGCATGTAGTCACTGCATTGCTATGAAACAACATGTTACCACTCCCACAACAGGTGAAAACATGCAGCACCTGTTCATCAACAACATGTAGACTATATGCCCCAGACCAGATGTGTATCCCTCGCTGCTAGGATGATACCATATACATCTCACACTGTATATACACATACCACATGCAGCACCCGCACAGAAGACCACAGTCATAATGTTATCCAGTGCAAATACCATGTATTCACATGTGGCAGGCGTCAGACATGGTAACTATTGAAGGTCACAGGTACATATGTGTATTTGGCACACTCATACATCATCTGTGTCCATTGCCATTACTGGTTTAATCGATGTCATGCATTATTGTGAACAACAACCCACACACATCGGCATTCTGTGTGACAAAAACACATGTGGCATGTGTGGAATTCAAAGCCATAACTAACTGTGCTATGACAGTAGTGAGAGACGCAGTAGCAGAGCATGCTATTTGCATTACTGGGAGATTTTCCATCTTCCACTGTACTTGTAGGGTGCTGACATCATCTCTGTGTAGAGATTGGAATATGCAGCAGCTGCTGTGTTGTACTGGTTGGCAAAAGGATCAGTTTTCTCACACATGTAATTGCAAACACCATACTTCCACCCCCCCCCCCACACACACACTTGCAGGATTCAAATCCCTACCTCACTATGTTATGCCACTCAAGATGGATGCATTAGCAGAGCACGCTATTCGCATCACTGGGAGGCTCTCCTTCTCCTGCTGTACTTATAAGGTTCTGACATCATCAGTGTTTAGAAATTGGAATGTGCATCCTGTAGTGTGTTCTCCTAGTTGCCAAAAGGGACATTTTTTTCATACAGACTTGCACACACACTAACCCCCCGCCACACACACTGAGCCTTTGCAGGATTCAAATCCCTACCTAACTATGTTATGACACTTGAGATGGACGCATTAGCAGAGCACGCTATTCGCATTACTGGGAGGTTTCCCTTCTCCTGCTGTACTTATAGGGTGCTGACATCATCAGTGTTTAGAAAGGGGAATGTGCATCCTGTAGTGTGTTCTCCTAGTTGCCAAAAGGGACATTTCTTTCATACAGACTTGCACACACACTAACCCCCCTCCACACACACTGAGCATTTGCAGCATTCAAACCCCTATCTAACTATGTTATGACACTCGAGATGGACGCATTAGCAGAGCGCGTGATTCACATTACTGGGAGGTTTCCCTTCTCCTGCTGTACTTATAGGGTGCTGACATCATCAGTGTTTAGAAAGGGGAATGTGCATCCTGTAGTGTGTTTTCCCAGTTGCCAAAAGGGACATTTCCCTCACACAGACTTGCACACACACCAACCCCACACCCACACACACTGAGCATTTGCAGGATTCAAACCACTACCTAACTATATTATGACACTTGAGGGAGACGCATTAGCAGAGCGCACTATCCGAATCACTGGGCATCTGTACTGCACCTGCAGTATTTGTAGGGTGCTGACATCATTATTTCTACAGAGGTATGTACATCTAGTACTACCTGTCAGGTGGGGGATAGCATATATATGCATTTGCAGCCACCTACTTCAGAGTCAGATATGCACATCGCACTGGCAGGTTATGTTCTATACCATTCTTCGTGACCACAGGACCTGTAACACACAACACAACCAGTCCAGACCACCCCTCCCACATCCAGGACACACACTTTGCTTCCCTGGGAACAGTGCCAAGATATGCAGGTGTTCACATACACCAATCCAGTTGTTAATGACAGGTACAGGCATATTGTGTGTGGGAACTACTCAGGCCTCTACAACATTACCCTACAGCCACTACAATTTGTGAGTCCATGTGCTATGGCAGAACCACTCACCACAGCCACAAGGGGAAATACATATTGCACCTGACCATCTGCAACATGGGTACTCACTGTTCCACACCAGAGGTAGACCACCATTGTTGATATCTGACCATACCCACCTTTCCCTGGACATCCATATCCCATCCCCACCTCAGGCAAGGTTGTCACTGCAAACAAACTGTATTTATCAAAAGCAGACTTTACACTTGTGAAGACTGGGGTGGAAGACTTCAAAGGACCCATGCTGGGGGAGTATACAGGCCACTTTGCATAATCCTTGACAATTGCATTCTATGAGCATGTGGAAGGTTTGCATTTATCATGTTATCCCAAATATGCCCATGACTGCTCCACAACAGGACACCTGTCAAGTGTACACCAGCCATATATGAGCTGTCCAACAGACAGAGTGCACTAATACATTGCAGAGCAGTAGTCCACAGAGGGAGGACATCTCTGAACAGTACCGGCACGACACTTCAATCCCTCATAATCATCACGACACAGTTTTGACAGTGAAATTGTCCAGACAATGCAGTTAAGGCTCCCCTCAGTCTGTTATTGATGCCCACTTACTGTTAGAGGTCCTCAGCAACCCTCTTCCAGCACACACCAACAACATGGATGTGGCTTAGCAAATTCAATCCCTGGGATCTCCACTGTGTCCCTGCTTGACAGAGGCACAGCACACTAGCCTCACACGGTTCCTTATGTGCCCTACTTTACAGTGGCACAGTAGCCTACTGTACTGGGGAGGCAGACGCCAAGCACACTCTGGCTAAGCTGTCATTCCCTAGGGAAAACAGCCTAGTGTTGACCTCTACACCCATATGTTTGTCAGATGCACATTATTTGTTGCTGATAGACTGTTTGCAGGTCTTTATTGCCATAGCATTCCATATGAACAACTTGTGTATCTGTGGAAGATGTTTGAATATGGGAGGGATCCACTATATCACGTATGTCTCTGTAGTCATTTAACTGTGTGCACTGGGCAGATTGCTGTAATGTGGTTGGTTCCTGGAATAACACGTACAAATACCAGATATGTGTGGCCAACTGCTCAACTGAGATTTGGCCTAAGTGTGTGAGCATGCCCAGTTCAGCCTTCCCATGGCATGTTGTCTGACATATGTCTCATTTATCAAAGTGTGCGAGCATGCCCAGTGTGAGTTTTCCATATGTTGAACTCTGCAGCCCACCACATTTGTGGATGAGTGTGAACTTCAACAATATCTCCCAATTTATGGTTGTGTGTTGTGTGTCATGTTGTGTAGTTACTGTCCAACTGCTTTGTGTCTGAACACAACAGGGATTATACTGTGCATGCAGGGTTTGCATGGGATACCTTTCATACAGTTGTCAACATCCTTTCATACTGACCTAACACTGTAGTACCGTATAGTGTACTGGTTCAGTACTTTCACTGTGGTGGACAGTATCCTGGGCTTTAGTCCTATCACTGCTTTACATTTCCATAGTGAGCACAACAGCCTGGTTAGGGGCCAGTTGTGCACATCTGACCATGTTGCATTATGTTCAGATATGAACTACTTAAACCAGGCTTGTCCAACATTGGTAGTGTATTCCACAACATAGGTGTACATTGGCAAACACTAGCGATGTGCCCTAGGCCATTTCTAATGCTAGTCGGAGAGTGTGTTTGTCCTTCGACACACATTGTAAGTGGAGTTTGCCATGATATATGTCATGGTTAGTATAATGTGCCTCCGTCTACCTGTGACATAACAGTGATACCCAGGGTAAACCTACCATCTCCCATCCACTCATCAAGATTCCTCTTGAGGAGAATCAATGAGTGACTCTCTGAATAACCAGTACTGGGCGTTTACTCATGAGTGGGGGTGGCTTATGTGTTATAGATCATGCAGTACAGCTTGTCCTATGTATGTCAGTGCTGGGGTTCAGGTCTCTCATGTGCATAGCTCACTGCCATTCAGATTGTACAAGGTGCAGCATGTTGATGGATTCCAGCTTGGACATGGCTTTATACATCAGGCACAGCTTGCCTCTAGGTGGGCAGTATGGCAGTGTGTGGAGCTGCAGTTTGTTTAATCAGGCAACACATGGCATCTGTTCAAGCTCTTTGATACTCCTGGTGAGGTACTTTTGGGGACTTTACAGTTGATGGAGGTGTCTGCTGAGGTACATCCCACAGGGGCTATTGTAGTCAATTGTAACGCTGATGAAGGATGACTGCAGAGCCACAATGACCTCCCATTATCTAGATCTGACAACCTTCATGATTAGGTGGGTATATGGTATGTTTCTGTAAACACTACAGCCACATGTTTGCCCAATGCAGGATATCTATCACCTTGTGTCCCCATGTCTCTCATTACATGTTAAGTACGTAATGGGTTAACACCTATGTGGTAATTGGTGGGCACTTACTGTATATCCACGGGGATTGACTATACACTTTTCTGCAATTAGCTTGCTGACATGGCTATGGCACCAGTTGTCTGTTTCTATGTGGCCCTTTTGTGGGATGTTTGTGTCAGCTGGAGGGTCAGATATGGTGGGCAGCTTGTAGTCCTCTGCAAACATGTTCAGACACAGTCCTTCCATGTTGGCCTGTACCTATGGAACATACATACCAAACGAGGGAGGTCCCAGGACCAAGCCTTGTGGGATGCCAGTTATATCTGGTTTGTAGTCTGACATGGCTGCAGCATGTCTGACCATGTCAGTTCTGTCCTTGGTCTGGTTTGCAACTCCTCTACTGACATAGGGGTTTATATTTAAGCTGGTGAGCATATCTATAATGAACACGTAGGGTATAGTATGGAAGCCTTTGCAAGGTCCAGCTATGCTGTGTGGACCACATTGCCCTCAACAATGACGTTAATGACTGTTTCAAATGAGTCAAACATGTTTAAGGGGCAGGATCTGCACTTAAGAAAGCCACACTGGGTAGGGTCCGGTGTCAGTAGGTCCCCAATATCTTTATGTCTGCGGTACATACTGATCCTTTCCATAGCTGTACAGACCAAGCTTCTCAGGATTCTGGGGTGGTAGTTTGCAGTATCCATTCAGGCAACACCTTTCTTGAGAAGGACCACTGTTGTTGTACACTGCTCTTTGGGTACATATCCTGTGGTAAGGCTGACATTGAGCAGTAGTGTGATTTGGCATTCCATTCTTCTTGGAATCCATGTTGGACTCAGCCCAGGACACCATCTCATACCATTGCTGCTGTGTGTTTTGCTTTGTAGATGCTGGCTGTTACCTCAGCATCTGCAATGTCAGGGGGCCAGCAGTCTGCTGGGATAGATATTTTGCATTCTGGGGGGGGGAGTTTGCACTGCACCTGTCAGGTTGTATGTTGGCAATATGTGTGTGTGTTTGGTATGTTGTTTGTAATATTTGTGTGATTCAGAGCATATCTGTGAATTCCCAACACGGTTCCTACCATCAGTTGAGAAAGCCTTGTGATTATCCTTAGTGTCCTGTACAATTTGTATCTTCATAGGTTCATAGGTTCATACTAGGCTATCCACCCTAGGGCATTTATAAGCCTAGCCAGAGTGTGCGTGGCTTTCGCCACCCCTTGCTATGTGAATATTATGGCCATTTATGATTTACTTTACTGTGCCTCTGTCTGGGCGTGACACAGTGAAGACCCCCAGTGTACATCTATGATCATCCATCCACTTGGAAAGATTCCTGTTGAAGAGTGTCAGTGAGGGGCTCTGCCTAACATGGAGTGGGATTCTGTTCCAGGGTGTGGGGAGCCTCTGGGTTATGTATCTGTCCCTCCAGCACATCCTATTTCATCATGTGTTGAGGTTGACATCTCTCACTCTCACAGCTCCAATGGCTTTAAGTTTTCTGGGGTGGAGCATGCCCATTACTCCTGTGTTGGACATGGCCTTGTACAACAGACATACAACACCTCTGTGTAGGCAGTATGTGACTGCATTCAGCTGGGGTGTCTACAGCCAGGCAGCATATGACATATATTTGAGACCCTTTATCCTCTTGGTGAGGTACCTTTGAGGTTTTTCTAACTGCTGCAGGTGTCAGGTAAGGTACATCCCAAATGAGGCATTGTACTAGATTATGGGTCTGATAAGAGAACAGTATAGGGGCACAATGACCTCTGTTGACGTAGATGTGAATCCTTTCATGATACGATGTCCAATATAGACAGTCTTCCAAGCCACATTGGCAATGTGAGTGTCACATAACAGTTTACTGTCCACTTGTGTCCCTAGGTCCCTGATTACTCCTTCCATACGTAATGGTTTACCACCTATGTGGTAATTTGTGAGTACCTTGTTTGGTATTTGGTGGGACATTCATACTGTCCAGTGTCTTCAGGACGGTGGGGTGGGGTTCCTGTGTGTGAGAGTGTGGTCTGTAGCATGCTACAGACTGTACAGCAGTCTTGCCTACGGTTAGTTGCACATGGGTGGACTCCAGTGCTTTGTGCATTGTCAGTTACCTGGACGTATGGGTGTCTGTGCTGAATATGGATACTCACCCTCCTTTTATGTTTTGGTCCAGGTTTTGGGGCCATGACACATGATATGTGGTATAACCTGGTAGTGCTGGTGTGCTGTCAGGAGGCTTGCAGCAGGTTTCTGTCACTGCACAGACATCGATGTTTTCCATACTGGGGAGGGCCTCGGGAGCATGCATATTGAGGTTTACACATCTGGCATTGGTCAGCATTACCCTTATGTTTCTTTCCACTTATGTTTTCTAGGGTGGTGGGTTAGTCTTTTCAGCCTTGACTATGAAAGGCTCTATGGAGGTGGCAAAAGCCTTATCTAATATCCAGACGCCCAGGGGTAACAGGTGCAAGCCATCCCTGGAACAGCAGCGTGGCTTGTCAAGCATAACATCCCAAGCAAACAGACATTGGATCCCCTTGGAATGACACCAGTAATTGTGCCACTTGTTAAAGCTGATCATTCTGTGTTTGTACTGTGACACCATTCTTGGTGAGGGTAGGATGCTGCAAATGGTCAGTGTCATACCGACCTGGACTACATAATCGGAGAGCTCATCTATGTCTCTTTTCATGTAGACGGGGAGGTACATCTCAGGTCATTCACATCAGCATGGACTATGACTGCATCATATTTCTACTTGCTTTGGGGTGACCTGCATACTTGTGTTATGTGGCGTATTGTAGCAGCCTACAGGCAGCTTACTGTACCCTTTCCCTTGTTCAGTCTGGTGAGCGGGACAGCAGCATGTCTCACTATGGAGTCACCTATTACAACTGTATCAGGCATGTTGTTTCTCCTTCTGGCCTGTGACTGTTTGGCACACCAGCTTTGTCTACTATGTGTTGCATGTGCTATGTTTGGAGGTTGCGGTTGCTTGGGTGTCTGCTTTGGAGGCCTCTGTTGGTGTGGTGTGTTTGTAATTCGGGCCTCCGGGAATGTTTTTCTGTGTTTATGTCTTTGGTTTGCAGTTGTGATAGGTATATGTGGGACTGGGTTTGTGGTGTATGTGGTTACCTTCTCCTCCTGACTAGTTTTGACAGTACTGAGTTGAGGGAGCTCAGCCTCCAGTCTGGATAAATGGTTGCATCTCTCACATATATTTGTATTTCTTGGGGGGAGTTGAGGGTTGTCTGTGTACCTGGGGCAGGTGTAACTTTGCCTCAAGATTCACAGATTCAACTTGTTGTAGCTGGCCTTAGTGGATTGTATGTGTGGACATATTTTATTGCCATACTACTGATCAGTGATTACTTCCCTTTTTATGTTTGCTCTATCATGTAGTAGCTTCCTCATTCTCTTGCATGGTTTGGTAATGGCTGGAGTCCACCATGCCAGATGCCTGCGTGTATGGCATTGTGTCTTGTTTTAATTTAGGATTGCATAATCCAAGCATTCCTGGCAGTGTTCATGGAATGCCTGTATAACAGGTTCTGAGGTGTGGCCCATATTTTGCACCTGCACAGGGCCTTTAATGGATTCCACATCAGTTTGGAGGAGTGCAACCTTTGCTTTACACATGTTTTTCACTGTGGTTTTCTGGCCAGGGACTATGGTCAGGATGTGTATATCCAGTGTGATTACTCTATGGTCTGGTCTTACCAGTGAGGGATACACTTCTCATCTTGCCATCCAGTACCCATGTTGCTGATTATCACATCCAGTATGCTTACCCCTCTTGTGGGAGTGGTACGTTGTTCCTGGGCATTTTGGTTTATGGATTCTAGGAACTTTTGTCCTACAGGGTTGGAGCTAGTATAATGCTCCCAGTCTATGTCTGGGTATTTTTAGTCACCCAATATAATGTGGTTTGGAGGACTTGATATATTCATGTATTCCAACATAGGCCAGGTGCAGTTCCTGGTGTTGGGACGGTAGTCTGTAGCAGGCTATAAACTGGGAGGCAGTTTTAGTCACTGTTACTTGACCACGGCTAGTCCATGCTGCTTCTTGTTGTGGTACCAACATGGGGGTGTGGTTATCCTTGACAATTATTGATAGTCACCCTCCTTTTGTAGCTTGTTCCATGTTTTGAGGCTGTACAGCACAGTATGAGGTGTAACCTGGTAGTGTTAGGGTGCTGTTGTGAGCCTTGACCCAGTTTTCTGTTACAGCACAGATATCAACATTCTCCATACTGGGTGAGTTTAGACTGCATGCATGTTGCTGTTTAGACTTCTGGCATTGGTTAGCATTACATCTAGGTTCTTATCCCTTGTGATACCTATGGAGGTGGGTTTGTGTTTTGAGCCTTACCTATTCAGGGCATGCTGTGGGTAACAACAGCCTTTGCCAGTATCCATACGGCCTGCACTGATAGGTGCACGCCAGCCCTAGCAGGTGGAGCATCATGTCATGCTCAGCATGTCATCCCAGGCTGGCACACATTGGATCCCCTTTGACTAACTGCAATACTTCAGCCAATTATTGCAATTGATCATCTCATCGTCATATTGTGGCATCATGCTTGGTGAGGGTAGGATGTTAGTCAGGGTCCTCAAGTGTGCATATACTACATGGTGTTACATTGCTTAACACATGGCATTCATGCCTCAGGTGGTGCTGCAGGGCTGCCTCTGTTGGATGCACATACTACACTCCCTGTACATGTTTGAGAGCAGGTTATGTCATTTTAGGCATCCCTGTTATTATATGAGTGAGTCAGAGAGGGGTATCCTTCCCAGGGTTCCTACTGAGCCAGTGTATGTGCTATGCATTGCCTCTTTGTCAATGCCAGGGCATACTGGGCATGCCTCCTTCTGCCTACTGGGGCAGGCTCAGGTTGTTCCTCCTCCGAGTCACGCTCTGCCTGTGATGGCCTTGGCAATGGTGGGGGTCTGTTTGGCCCAGCCCTATGCTGGTCCTGCTGCAGCTGTTTTCACAAGATCATATTATGTAGCATAGCACATACCATGACAATTTGGGTACATGTAGTTGGTGAGTACTGCTAGGCTCCACCAGATGTGTCCAGACACCGGAACCGTGACTTGAGCAGCCCAAACACACGCTCTATTACATTACGTGTTTGCGCGTGTGCCTCATTATGGCGTTCCTGTTCAGGTGTGTGTGCGTTTCTGATGGGTGTCATCAGTCACGGCTTCAGTGCATAACCTGCATCCCCCACTAGGTGTCCATGTGGGATGTCCCCATTGGCATATGTCTGGTACAGCTGCGTCAAATGCCAGATATGGGAATCGTGGTAGCTCCCCGGGCAGCCAGCACACACATTCATTATTATGCCCTGGGCATCACACACGACCTGGCAGTTGATGGAGGGGAAGCCCTTGTGGTTAATGTAGGCCCTACCCCACTCACCGGCTGGTGCTTTGATGCATATGTGCATGCAGTCTATTGCACCCACTACCTCAGGGTATTCCACTATTTGCTGGAAGAGATGCATATTGCTGGCCAATACCTCATGGGTATTGGGGAAATATACATGATCACCGACATGTGCTGACATGGCATCCAGGAACTAGTGCAGTACCCTGGAGGCTGATGCCTGTGATATCCACATCATATCACCAGTTGGTCTCTGGAAGGTACCTGTTGCTAGTATTCTTAGGCCAACACATACCTTGGTTTCCACTGGGATGGGTTCCCCTCTGTTGGCTCTGTGTGTGAGGCGTGGCCTGCACAGCTCGACAGTTTGCTGCAGGAGGTCTCTGTCCACTCTATAGCGCTCTACTATCTCCAGCTCATGTAACCCGTGGTAGGTGACCCTGGGCCTGTACACTCTTCTCCATCTCCTCACTGTGGGTAGTCTGGCACCATCTGCATTGTCACCACCCTCAGCAAGTCGCCTATGTCTCCTTATGACAGCTATGGCAACCCCTAGCATTTCTGCTCTGAGTTCAGCTTTTTCAGTTTTCACTTCTAATAGCTTACTCCTGTCTTGCAGTGTCCCTTGAGAGAAACATCTTGCACTGCTGTTTGCAGAGTTTTAAGTGCTTGGCTGAGCTACTATTCTGCCTGTGTAATTGCCTGCTTCTAATTGTTTTCACCTGCTAGCTCCAGCAGTATTCCCTGCTAGCTTCCTACTAATTCTGTTGCTTCCTTTTTCCTTTCTGTTTCCTCAGGGGGAGCAATGCGCATACCAGCAGAAACACGCTCACAGTGGCTTACATGCGCGCACACATGCTTACACGGTTCAGAATCTGCTTATTCGGGTTAAAATGCGCGCACACCAGTGCAAACAGTCTTAGAAGTCTGCCAACATGCTCCCACATGCTCAGTCTGCCTTACACGCGCGCACACTGCCCTACCCGCGCCTCATGGCGCGCACATGTGTGCATGCACGCCCAGCAAAAAACTTTGGTGTAAGCAACAGTGTACACCTTCCATTTCTTGACTTTCCCATGCTTATCTTGTGGCACTCCTCTTTCCATGATATGTGTCTGACATCTGTCATGTAACACTGACCTCCAATGAACAGCATTTCTTTCTACCATTCCCCCCTGTGATGTCACCTATCTCCTACTCTATTCCTCCCCCTTATGTATCTCTTACACTACTCAGAATGTGCTCATTTGCTATGTAACAGTGGAATTCAGTATCCTAACACTCATTTACATCAGATTGCCTTCTAACGCTTAGCTACATCTCTTAGACTCAGCTTCCCCCCTTAGCAACCACTGAACGGTGGCCATGTTGTTTTTGGTCTGCTGGTCTCTGCATTGTAAATCCATGTATTGCATAAAACCCACATTTGTGGGTTTATAACCTTCATTTTTATGTTTTATACAGCGCAGCCCATTTGCGCGGGGCTGCTCTGCGTTTAAACATCGCCGAAAAAAAAAAATATTTTTCATATTTGCATCGAGGTACCTTGCCAATGGCCACATATTTGGCCATTGGCATGCTGCCTGATAAATATGCACCCTTTATTTGGAGCTGACATGGCTCCATTGTGATTTTTGCAGAAACGTACTCAGTTGTCAACTGAGTACATTTCTGCAGCTAAAACGGCTCTTACACGGGCTGCTTTGGGCTTTGTGGATCACTAATTTACCTCATTTGCATGCCTTTTGGCTGCAAGTGAGGTGATTAGCATATCCACGCCCACTCCGTGTAAGAGACACTTTAGCTGGTCTCTTACACAGACTTTAGGGCTGTTCCTGGATCGCGAAAGCTGCATGGAGTCTTACACTACTCTTAGACTCCGTGCAAGCCTTCGTGAATCCTGCCCAATGTTTAAAACAAAATGCTTAACACTACTGCTAACATATTTCTTCTCTGAAATTAATTTTGGCTTTATCTGGAATTATTATGCTGAAACTTTGGGAGGTATGGGGCTGTCAGAATTCTGCAGAATGTACTGATATTTTAATTCATACTAATGCATACTCTGTAATTCTAGTACCTTTGTAAGTTTATAATAGCAATGTTTAAAGCTATCTCTGATGTTATGCCTTTGTTCTGTGATTATTTTTGGCTTTGTCTAGAAATGAGCTGAAACATTAGGTGGGGGTAGGGCCTGTGAGAATGATGTCCAATGTTGAGATGTTTACCTAGTATTTTTGGTCTGTTACCCTCAAAAAGATGTGGGTTCATGCAATGTATGCTACTGCAAAATCTGTTCTAACATCCTTATTAGCTGAAAAGCCCTGTTTTTAAAGCCCTAATCTTATGTCTGTGTCTACATTACGTGATCAAACAGTGAAATGTTTGAACATGTAATAATCAATCCCTAAATGTTGAAATGCCATAATGTCAAACGTCAAAAAAATAAATAAAAACACCCAAACAAACCATAAAAATGCTCTAAGAAGGGGTGCAAGCCCCCCTTCACCCCTCACATGGGGGCTGCGCCCCCCACACCCCCTCTACATAAATATACCAACTTCAAGATCGCATTACAGTGCAGACAATGGAAAACATCCATGTCTGCACTGTACGGAGATCTCCACTGAACCGTTCGACAGTTTGACATTTTGGGGTCGATTATTACATGTTCGAACATTTCACTGTTCAATCACATAATATAGACCCTTATGTCTTACGTGCTGAGTGGTTGGTGGTTGGTGGTATGAGCTTTGAAACAGTTTCAGACCATGCTTGATATTGTAATCTGCCCCTCAGGGCAAATTGGTTTTCTAGAAAACTTTGAGGATTGAAGTAAAGGGAAGGGGGCATGGCCACACCTTACACCCTCCTAGGTAGGGCCCCCAGAATGACACTTGCTGGGGGCCCCCAAAATGCTAACACCGGCCCTGCACACATCCCCATGATATCACCTATATCCTAGTCTTGCACCCAGCTATTTATACACTTATACTCTTGGGACCTTCCTCACACCCTGGGGAAATCTGGGATTCACTATCCTTTCTCTCATTTGCATAGGATTGCCTGCTAATGCATAGTTACATGTCCCACAATGAGTCTCCCCCCTTAGCAACCATTACTCACTGGCCAAGTTTTCTTATGCCTGCCATTGACTTGCACGGCAGAATACTGCTTTTAGTTAGAATGCTTATTTTAGGCTTATTTTATTATTTCCCCCGATCCCATTTGTGTGCTGCTGCCCTAGGCTTAAACAGCCGAGATCGGTGAAAAAAAAATAAAAGTTTTTATTTTTTAAACAGTTTGCAATGCCAGTGGCCTTCTACTTGGCCATTTGCATGCTTCCTCAATAACATGCAGCCTTTATTTGGAGCTATCATAGCTCCGTTTTGTAGTTTTCAGAAATGTACTCGGTTACTAACTGAGTACATTTCTGCAGACTGCCCTTGTCCTGCACTGACAGTTGCCGGCTTCCTGGATCGCAAATTACCCTCATTTGCATGGTTTTCACCTGCAAATGAGGGTAATTTGTCTACAGGAGCTCGGTCCGTGCAGGATTAGTCTAGGAGCTCACGTGCATGTCCCAGGAGCTCGTTCCTGGATCTCACATCGGCCATATTGCCAAAAATAGCTCTTAGACTAATCCTGCATGCTCTACAGGGCTTCGTAAATCCGGGGGATTGTCTTTTACAGAGTTTAGAATATGTAGATGTTCAAACCCTATTCATGCACACATTACCTTGTCAATAAGTTATTCCTGATGAAAACAGAGTCATATCATTCTCTAGTGCTCATTCGTTTTGTCATCTAAGAGAATAAAATCCAAAGTCTCAGTGACAAAAGTTCAGTCAAACACTCCATTAAGAACCTTAGCCTTAAATGGAAGCTTACTCTAAAGGACTGACCTACACTCAGTAACGCTCATGGCCCTAGTCATGTCATCAAGGAATTAAAACTATCCTCTTGAAAATCCAGTAACTGATTTTCCAATACATTGCAGATGCCATAGTAAGACAGAAACCTGTGGCTCAGCATAGAAATTAATCAAATGTGGGTAGCTATAAACCATATATTATAACACTGCAAATCTGCAGATTACCATGGCCATCAACTAGCATGTATTCAGCAGTGAATGATCTATGAGTCTTAGTCAACACATTTAAGCTACAATACCAACAAAAAATAAATCAAAATACATTCTCTGGTTTCTCAAGATTCAGGTTTCAAATCAAAAGATTACTTACCCTCTCAAAAACTTCTTCTTACTCAGTTTTGTTTTTGCTGACTGCTTCTCATCTATAAGGTCTGATATTATTTACTAACTTTTTGACAATTTTCTCCAGCTGTGCTAAGCATCTCATTATGTTTTGAGTAACATACTGCTTGCTGGTAAAATGTGCCCTCATTTCTTTTAGATACATCTCAGTCAGATCTTTTAAGCGTCTTTTTTAGGAACTGGGCCATCCTGGAACTCTGCATTCTTGTTGTTGTTGTTGTGTCTTTTGGCTTATCCTGGTTAGGGGTTGACACAGCAGAACTCCGGTCCACTAATGTTTGGTAGTGGATTTTTACATGCCGAGTTACCAGCCCCAACGCGCAACCTTCAACGAAAGCACACTCATTCACGCATGTCTCCACACAGAAGACGCTCTAGCTGAGAATCGAACGGGACAACGTCTTGCTGTGAGGCGACAATGCTACCACAGCACCACTACCACGGGTAACTCTGCATCCTACATTCTTATAAATGTCTACCTTATTCATTGTCAAGCAACTGCTGAATATGATGAGACTATTTCTCACCATGGAATTTATTCTTATCCAGAGAAAACATACTTCTTATATTCAAATTTTCTAAACCAGGTTTCCCACTGTGGTCTCTGACTAGCATCATATAGCTAGCCAACTCATCTGGTTAAATTGTTACAGAGGATAGTATTTTTATAATAATGTATTTCTCAAGCCCAACGTAGTTTCAGGAAAAAAAGCTGTTATTTACTTTATTTATTACCTAAATATTTAACCTATGTTGGGATGTTGGTTCATTCCAAGTAAACTTTCCTCTCTGATTTTGATACTGTTGCTACTGCAGATGCAACTTATCTCACATATATTATCATCCCAGTACTGACAAGGCATCCCTAATAAATATCCTTCATTGACTTTTCATTGACTTTTGATTCTACAGAACCTTCTTTTTAAAATATATGTTGTATTATACAATGACTGTTCATTGCTATTCAAAAACAAGAATGCTGATTGGACAGCCCAAACAGTGTGGCCATTATAAAATGAACATAACACCAATAGAAAAAAGTTCAGCTACTGAAGTACCATTGAGCAACCAGACTTTCTACTGGCATATGCTGCGGGACAACAAAATGCAAGAAAAATCAGGTATGTTCTGCAAAACTAAAAAAACAGAAACATAACTGATCTTCCTTGTATTTCTCCCCTGTCCCTCATGAAATCCTGACTTTTTAAACAATTAAAAAAACAGCAACAGAGATTCTCTTTTCTCTTTTGCTTCTCCTGCACTGCACTGATGTACTGTGCATGCGTGGGACAGCAGGTCCATACTTCTGCAAAGTACATCAGCCCACAGAAGATAACGCAGAAGAACACTAATCATTATACAAAGACATTATTTAGAAAGGTAAGCAATTTCTTTCTTAAATAATGTCATTGTATAAAAGCAATAAGCCACTCCTTTTTGTAGGTATATCAGGATTTACCCATCAGTTGGTTTGTTTAATCACTCAGACTTTGCCTTGGTGATCAAACCACACCAACCATGGGTAAATCCTAATATACCCATGCACAGTCGGGTGCTTTTTTTTGCAAAAGGCTTAGTATGATTTATAAAGAAGTAGGACATTTTGTCAAGTCACCTTTTCAAATATTGGTTTACAGAACATAGTATACTGAGACTGTTAAAAGGTAGCTTTATTAAAAAAAACTTATTTCACTCTGAGATTGCATCAAATTCTATTTTCTGTCTTTTCTAAGCCTGAGATGCTGAGTTTCTGTAACTGCTTTAAACAAATTTGGTACTACAAATATTATTTTGCAGTACATACCTTATATATGATGCATTTAAGAAATACATTTTCTCTGCACTACTTCTTCTAATGTGTCCTTACATTAATCTTTAGTTGTGTGCATTGGACCATCTACTTGTTAACCATATAGATTTATGAGTTTTCAAATTCCCAGTTTCATGGGGAAACATAATTATATTTATTATTTGCTAATATGTCTTCTTTGTGTAGTTTATTTTATTATATAACTAATTGCTGAGTATATCATTTGTTTGCAACTAAATATAGTATCATAATAATCATAAGAATTTCAGGTCTACTGAGCCTTGTGGTCATGACACCTTTCCATTTCAAACTCTAGGCTTTACCATGCTTCTCAAGCTGGGCTAGGCTAGTCAAATCAAAGATGAATTTATGAATACACATCCAATTATCCAGGCCCAGGACAAATTTATGAATACCCATCCAATTATCCACGTCTAGGAAGAATTTACAACTACCCATCCAATTATAATAGAGGACATGTATTGTGGTGCATGTTTTGTGTACCATACGTATTTTAAAAAATTGCTGTTGATTTCAGGAAATTGGAAGATGTCACTTCCTGAATTTCCTGATATGTATGGAGCGCATTGCCTTAGATTTTAATTCCTCTGAAGAAGCCACAGAGTGCTGTGGTGAAAACGCTCTGTTTTTTATTACAAATAAATTGCGTTAAGGACATTTTGCTGTGTGGTTTCTGCTGACAAGGACCTCGTTTTGTAATTATCTGTTTTTTTTGTATCCTTCTCTGGTTTGTGGTTTTTCGTTGCGAGGAGTCCTGTTTGTTTTGGCAGTTTCCAACCCAGCAATTCCATGGCGAGTGGTAATGACAATACTAATACAGATGTAGCCGGTTTACTTGCCGGTTTATCTATCAGATTGGACCAGCTGAACTCAAGGATCAGTGACATGCAAGCTGTTATCCGGTTGCCTAGAGTAGGAACTTCCGGTGTTGAAAACATCACGGGTACGAGCCAAGCGAGCCTCGACAACTGGATACCGGCAGGCCAACCGGAACGACAAACGCTACCTGCTGGCACAAATTTGGGGCTAGCTAACAGTCCGGAAGGTATTTTCCCACTGTCCGGTGACGGTTTTGGAGTAGAAGAGAGGGCAGGACGCCCAGTTATTTATGCTGTAGCCGTTACAAATGATTGTTCTAACTCACGAACTGATAGAACTGTTGTGGTCAATCCTAACAACGGACCTGATGAGACCAATTCTGGTTTACCGGACCTGGGAGGTTGGTTATTGAACACTGCCAACTTAACTTTTGGACAGCAAGGTACGCTACTTAGCAACAATATACCAAATGTTAGAAATACATGTTTAGCAGATAAGCTAAAGTTATTTGACTCCAAACTGCTTAAATTAAAAAAACTGCAGTTGGAGTCGGCTTACTTCAAACAATGTATTATTGAGAACTTAATACCCAAGGGGTTACGGAACACCTTTGTACCATCGGGCTTAATAACTGACCAAGCCTTCTTTACCGACTTGGAAGCACTTTTCCAACAACAAGGTGTTCAACTTTTAGAACTCATTGTCAAGTATTATGCATTGCATATCGACTCATTAATGGATGAAATTAATAGCTTGGACAATGACATAAAAATTGACTTGGACTTTACCAGATATAAATTCGACTACGGCCAGATTTTATCCAGTATTGACACTTTGTTGTTGAAGTTGAAAGCTAACAAAAATAAAAAATTGATTAGAGATAGGGAAGCTTATTCTAAAAACTGTGCATACCCTAAACTAATGGGACCCAATGGTACTCGACCAGGTCATGTAAGTGACAGCCAGCCGATAGATGTAGTGGACGATAGGAGTGGCTTGGATGATATAATAGAAGAAAATAATGAGGGCCACACTAGTACAGGACCAAGACGAAGTAATAGAATAAAAGGTTTTGCTAGAAATAATGGGGGACCTGGTAATTACCAACACAATTCAAGTATTAACAACAAACCAGGTAATCAGAGTAATGGCAATAATTTTTTAGGCCAACGCAGCAGCAGGCCTTATGCGAACAGGAGGAAGAATTAGTTATAGACCTAGATACTAACAGGCCTGTTGTACCTGGATCACCCCCCTTCCCTATTGTGCAAACAGACCCATTTTGTTCCCCCACTGAATATGGTTATCCTGTCATACTTACCAACAAGAATGGGGATTTTAAGATTTATAATTTTTCCGATATTATTCTTGATGAGCAGCTAATTGAATTATTAGCTTTTGGTAATTCTTTTGTCCCAAGTAGAACTGGGAGTATTTCCAAGGAAATTATAGAACTAAAATGTTATGTGAGGAAAATGAACCTAAAAGTAGTGTTTAATCAACAAAATGATATGGACACTGGAGGTGGTGGTGATGGTTTATCTACCTTGAAATTGGCCAGTGTGTTTAACCCACCATTACACACAATATTACAACTGTTCGAGAACATTTGTGAAATGGATTTCAGATTCCTTGCTAGTAATAATAATGACAGGGCAAGTATAGGTAATTCAAATATTTCTAAGGAACAACTTTTGTTACTAGACGAGATTTGTCAGTTACCTGTACGATTATTAAAACCTGATAAAGGTGGGGGGTTAGTGTTATTTGACAACTTAACTTATAATGAGAAGATGGCCACAGTGTTGAACACTAATGCTTATGTGGACTTGGTCACAGAATTATTGGATATTGTCCTGACCTCTAATTACTTCACCTTTAATGGTGACTTCTTCCTTCAAAAACGTGGTGTAGCGATGTGGAGCTGGAGTGGCAAACTACGTTATGGGGTACTGGGAGGCTAATATATTAAGGAAGATCCCTGGATTAATGGAACCTGTCATGCACTATACCAGGTTCCTGGACGACATTTTTATTTTGTTCAGGGGCTCGGAATTAGAAGCTGCAGGTTTCGTGGAAATTATGAATTCAACAACTGAATTCCTAAAATTCACATTCAAATTTTCAACTAGTGAAATTGATTATCTTGACGTCAAGTTAGTAAAGGACCCTGTAAGTCGAGGACTGACGTCAACAGTGTTTAGAAAATCTACATACTGCAATTCATTCCTGCACTTTTCCAGTTTTCACCCGTACCAACAGAAAAGGTCCATTGTGAAGGGACAACTGGTGAGGGCAGGAAGAATGTGCAGTACTATGGTTGATTTCACTAAAGAATGTGTAGCATTGAGGGAAATGTTTAGAAACCGAGGGTACCCTGACCAAATGTTATCAGATCTGATTGGAGAAGTCACTAGTAAAAGGACTAATGGTTTTTATAAACCTTTATTACTCCAACAAGATCTTACACATGTTGACCCCATTACCAATACAGCACTGGAGGAGACTAACATGAACAATGGGGAGACAGTCACAGTTACATCTTTGGGTGAAGAATGTGACTTTTCTTTGAGTTTCATCACCACCTTTAGTAGAAATTCTAAAGGGATTCTGGCTATAATACGCAAGAACTGGCACCTTATATCTTCATATTCTTTTTTGGTTGAAAAATTAGGTAGCAAACCTAGATTTATTTTTAAGAGATCATACAACCTTAAGGAATTGTTACAAAGGGACATATCTCAAAATACATTTCATAGAAGGAAAGGTATGTCCAAATGTGGCTTCTGCAAATTTTGTAACAAGGTCAGAATAGGTGAAACATTTATGGTCAGGGACAGGAAGTACCATATCCGTTTTACTCTAAATTGTGAGAGTAAATCTATTATTTATATAGCCATGTGTAATTGTTGCCAAGCGTTCTACATCGGAAAAACGGACCGTAGGGTCCGAGACCGAATGTATGAACATATGTATGCTATTAAGAACGACAAGAGTGATAATGCACTAGCAAAGCACATAGGCTTAAATCCAGGTCATAGCTTTCAATTTATGGCCATTGACCAAGTACCATTAAAGACTAGGGGGGGCCCTTTTTCATTAATTTTGGAAAATCGGGAACTAGAATGGCAGTTACGCCTTGACGCGTTTAGGCATCCTGGCTTGAATAGTAACTGTAACATAGCCCCTGTACTGAAATTAAGAAGTTATTTTAGATAGTTTACAGGGATACTATAGTTTTTTATCCACTTGTAGTCACCTTTATGAGAATAGTGTAGTGAATGATTTTCTTACACTTACAGAGGTATGTGGAAACATCATAGTTAAAATACCTATATTATTGAAAAAATGGGTTTTTTTTTGTACTTTTGGGTTCTAAATAAACTTGTTTTATGATGTTTGTAGGCTTAAGACAAGACACTCAAAAGATAATTTAAGTGTGTTAATAATAGTTAAATGTAATAACCTGCAATTGTAGGTTTATACATATACATATATACTTATATAAAAAAAAAATTTCTATTGAGGGTAGCTGGTCTTTTGTAATTAAAACTAAAATTTAAAATTTAAAATGTAACTTATAACATATGTTTTACATATGTTCTTTTTTTACAATATACATGTTTTTACATTAAAGTTTTATTATATAGGTTTTTATGTTAATAGAGGACATGTATTGTGGTGCATGTTTTGTGTACCATACGTATTTTAAAAAATTGCTGTTGATTTCAGGAAATTGGAAGATGTCACTTCCTGAATTTCCTGATATGTATGGAGCGCATTGCCTTAGATTTTAATTCCTCTGAAGAAGCCACAGAGTGCTGTGGTGAAAACGCTCTGTTTTTTATTACAAATAAATTGCGTTAAGGACATTTTGCTGTGTGGTTTCTGCTGACAAGGACCTCGTTTTGTAATTACCCATCCAATTATCCAAGCCTAGAATGAATTTACAAATACCCATCCAATTATCCATGCCCAGAACGAATTTACAAATACCCATCTGATTATCCAGGCCGAGGATGAATTTATGAATACCCAACCAATCATCCAGGTGCAGTCTGAAGAAAGATAATGCATCACAATGCTTTACCTACAGAGGAGTCTCTTCCATGGAGAAGAGAGTGATTAACAAATGTGTCTCTCTACCTTGTTTTATTGCTCTGTAGACACAGGTTTACATCCCTTGTGCTGGTATTTGTGGGACTGATTGGTTTGTGAAAGTACAACAGATCCTGTACTACTGTGTCCCTTATTGCTCAGACATAAGTCATAGGCCTTCTCTGAGGAGCCTATAAGTCACAGAAAAGAGGAACAGTAGTCTTCTAGTCTTTTCTGGTAGCTTAGGCATGTGATCCTCTTTGTTGGGAACTTGTGGGGTCTTTCCAACTGTTTGAAATGCCTGGTGAGGTGCATCTCAAATCATTAGTTTGATCAGTGCTAAATACAACGGGAGAATAACATCTTTAGATCTGGATGGCATTCCCTTGGTGATCAGCCATGCCAAGTACATGAATTTCCTGATAACTGTCTCTACATGATGATCCAAAGAAGCAGTGTATAATCAACCCATATTCCCAGGTCTTTATCTACATTTTCATTTTGAAGGAGGATATTGGCATTTCTGTATGCTGGTGATGGTTTATTTGCCAACGCATTTGTTATAATTTAATAGAAGCCCATTTTCAATACACTAGGTACTTATAAGTGTCAGTTCCAACTGAATGGCTTCTGTGTCAAAGGGGGATTTCACAATAACTCAAACTTTGCTGCCAGAACAGACTTATGTGTGAGTAAAATTGGATATTTAGTTTGTACATCTATACTGTTTTTTTACTACCACTGCTACTAGTGCTACTGCTATGATGATGATGATGATGATGACGGTTATTAATTATTTTGTGGTGTTGCTTTAATTTAATGATTTTTTTCTTGATGTTCTAAAAGTTCTATGTTAGGGCTTAAAGCAGATCTTGCATTTATTTCTCTGAGCCATAAAAGGATTAACTTCTTGTGTATAAGGAAAAGAAAAAGAAACACAAATATTTTCTTGAAAGAGTTGCCAGAATGTATTGTGTGTGCATCTGATTTTCATTGTGTGTAATAAATAAATAAATTTTAATTTAAATATAACTGATTTTTCTGCTAATTGTTTTTTTTTTTAATTTTTGAAAGATCAAGAAATTAAGGCAGAGTTACAAATCTTGCATTTCTTCCTGAGAGAATTAACTGCTTGTAAATTGCAGGAGATGCTGGAAACTAATTGTTTTAATTAAGGCAAGAAAAAAAAGAGTTCATTTTTTCCTTCTGACAGCTACCAGATCACACTGATGTGAAACAATATATGATTTTCTCACTCTCACCAATCCTGTCCCTGTGCTGTTTTTAAGACCAGTTACTCATCAACTGTCTTTCCTTTATGTTACTATTAAAACCCTCCTACTTTTGTCTCTTTTGTTCCTACTAGTGATCCTTACAAGATGATATGGTGAAGATTCATACTTCCCAACTTCTTAGTGCAAGAAATCTGGACAAAGCCTAAAATAATATGGGCACAAAGGCTCACAAATAGAGGCAGATGTTAACTAGTGCTCTTGTAAGCTAAGAAAATTGAAAGAATAACAGGATGTGTGTCAGCATGCATTTTCTGTAGGATATGACGTCTGCAACTCAAATGTATGTCATTATTTAGTGACTTCAATCCACACTGATTTGCCAGAAAACTAGAAATTTTAGGCTGAACAGACCAAAAATAAGGGACAAAAATCTGGACATTCTGTGAAAATCTGGAGAGTTGAGAGGTATGGTAAGGCTCATTCCTTAAACTGTTCACACTTCAGCATTAACACATCCACATCTTCCAGTTCACTAGTTGTACACTCCAGTGCCTACAGCACTAAACAATTCCTACTTACTTTTAAAATCTCCATTTAAAACCAATGCCTAATATTATCCAACAAAGTAAGTGCAGACAGATAAAGTAGAGCATTTTTTTACAAATGCTATTTTCTTTCCAAAAAGGAACACTATTGCAGTCTTACTCCTGTAGTTGTCATTTTACAAAGTCCATATTGGGTTTTGACTACCAGTATGCATTTATTTGAATTATATTTTTAAAGACATATGGGCCTTCCTTCAGATAAGATATGAATGCACTTCGTGAGCTAACTTATACACACATGATAAATGATGATTACTTTAAGCTGTAAAAGAAAGTCTCATGCTCACAAAGCATACACTCCTATATGACATAACCTTAAATACATGTGATAGACATAAGTATATGCATAATCAATAATTCATATGTCTAACGCATTACATAAATCTCCCTTTGCCCACAGTAAATCTCATACACACACTCAATGTACCATGATAATGGGGACAGTCCATCTGCCAACCCTTAAAAGCAGCCTACCAGTTCTTGACTCCATTCTGCTTAAAAAAAAGAGGCATACCTCATTTAGCCTGGCCCCATGGTATAGACGGATAGACCCTCACCCCTTCTGCAGATGACCTTTGTTCACCTGGGAACATGGATGCTAACAGGATCAGATGAATGAGCATGGAGTGAGCTGCTAATGTCATGTCACCAGTCCCTGGAAGGGAGACTGGTGCCTCAGCTTGCTACATTGGCAACATCTGCAGGAGTGAAGATATATCATCCACAGCAAAGAGACTAGTGAGCAGTGCATCACTTAGGTCTTAAAATGACCAAACCTTGGAGTTCTCTGTTCCCTACTCATTCCTGTAACCTCCTTATTAATACAGATCATTATACTATTATCATCAGCCAATCAGTAAAGTCAGCCTCAGCCATAAATAAATCATTTGAAAATATGATGCAATAAATGGCACGCATATGAAAACAAACTGGGACCGCAATCTTAATCACCTAAATTATTCTGCTCAAAAATTAAGATCAGCATTAATGAATGCATACAAGCAAGATACATATACTGAGGTAAATTTCACACCAAAATTTGATGAAGTAAAGCAATTAAACATATATACAACAGAAAAAGGAGGTAATAAGTTTTCAAGAAATACCTTAGCCATAAATGCCAATCTAGATTATATAGGGGCATAAGAACATTGGAATAATATTAGTTAAGTGATTCTGGGGGCTATAAGATGCCTAGCCATATGTACTTTTAAGTAAACAAATGTAAAAGTTCTCACAACTTTGTCAAGCACTTAATACTGTTTACCTCCAAAATATAGCAGGGCCTTACAAGATAACTCTGGTGTAAATTTGTATTGACAAAGTTTGATTAAAGATCAGAAACTACTTATTTTTCTTTTCAAACCTTCAAGCTCTATAAACTCAGCTTAATCTCAAAGGTTGAAAGCAATAGAAAATATACATTTTAATATGATCAGAAAATTAAAAGAGAAAAGTGTGAATGCAGCATATTATCAATGAACGATGAAATCATCACCCAGCTGAAGGATGTAGCAAATGTATGGCATTCTAATGAATTATTGAGACTTGTTCTGAGACTTGATGAATCGAGTATAAATTGTTATTTATTTAACACTGATGAGAACTTTCACAGTTATCTTATATCACACTGAAATAGCACATGCAGAAAAAAATGTTTAAAAAGATGCTTATGCAGGGTGCTGCACTCCCTACTCACACACTCCCATGTGAAGATTTCACCTTATAGCATTGGTGTTTGAATGTACAAATTCTGTGGTCACATAACTCTGCAGCCCTGACATGAGGTGTCCATAATAAGTAGCTCCTCTTTCGAAATGTAAATAATCATTGCAGAAAATTATGAAGATTATTGTGTTAAACAAAAGTAAAGGCATTTTCCTAAATAACTGATATAAATAGCAAAATGCTTACTTGTTTGAAAGCCTTTTCACTGTACCGCATCTGAGCCATTGTATCGTGCTGATATGAGACATGATGAACTAATATGTTCCCTATAAATAAATATATATATATACACAAGCCAAAAAAGAAAAATAAATCATGCAAACATCACAATAAACAGAATAGCATGCCAGGACAGGTGACACATATTTTATATAACTGCAGATAAAATAAATGCTATCACAAGTGAATTTAAAAATTCAGGTTCTATGGGACCTTATCCAAAATGACATAGAGTACTGTTTCTGGAAGATATAAAGCAGTATGGTTTGTTAAGAGATGATTCTACCTGCCAAATCTTGCTTAATTCTTTGAAGAGGCAACGTTGACACTTGATGAAAGACTGGCAGAGCCTGCTGGATTGTCTTCACCTTTTTAGGCATTAGGAACAATTCCACAGAAAAGAATACTGACAAACTAAAGCTAGTAAAATATATAATTAAATTCATCCAAATCTGGTTAAAAGGAGGACTCAACAAATTGACGGGTGGGGGTACTTGTACAACTCAATAGGGGTTACCAACAGCATTCATCAGCATTCTGTACTGAAGCCATTTCTTTTTCAGGCTATTCCTTTCAGTTATAATAGTGACAATGACTTCTAGATAACCACACGTGATGATAACTGCAAAATGAGCAGCATGATTGCTTCAATGAAAGGTGCAGAATTTCTCCAAGGTGAACTGCCAAACATATACCAGCTGTAGTAGTAATGACCTCACCTTTAACATGAGTAAACATAGGTTCATCAGATTTGGCTAAAAGGACATAAGCTATGATTACAAGACAAATAGTCAAATTATGAAGGGTAACACATTCAGAGTTGGTGGTTGGTTTAATGGTTAATGTATTAACCTTCCAAACACAAGATGCAGCATTTGATTCTCACCTCTGGATGGAAAATTGGTTAGGCTTAAACTAGCTCACAAGGCTAGTTAGCTTAGTACTTGCCTATGAATTGGTGTGATTTTACTCTAGCAATTAGCACAGATGACTAAAGCTCTTACTTGATAATAAGCTGCTTTCTGTGGCAAGAGTGCAAGGTTTGAATCTTTCACCTTCATCTACCTACAGTGTGACATTGAGCAAGTCAATTAACCAGAAGTACTCTGGAGCAATTAAGAATTTGAATAGGCTCTTTAATGATCTCCTGGACTGCATGCCTAGTAATTACAAATCTGCTGTCATTCTTGAAGATGTAGAGGCAATGTCAACTAGTGTGTATAATCAAAGCAAAGAAGCATATTAGGTGCCTCATCTAATTCTGAGAAGCATGTCTTGATACTCCAGGGAAATGAGTATACCTCGTTACACCTCAGTGGTCTGATCCATTATTGAATATGCACCGAGCAAGCCACCTGAAACAAATTGAAAAAGGTGAGTCTTAACTGGAAACAAATCAGATGAGTTGAAAATGTAAGTATTCAGAAAGACTTCAGGAATTGTCATTATAGTGTTTTTCTTACAAGTTACTTAGATGAGATCTTTGCTTGGTCTATAAGTCTTTGTCTGATCCAATTCTCTGAGAAACATTCTGCCTGGGATACACCACTGAAGAGCTAATACTAAAAACAAATATTATTATATAGGAGAAGAACAGATACATCACACATCCTCTTCTAAGGTAATTGAATAAAATCAGTACATGTAGAGAATATCAGTGTCAGTTAAGTTTCCTTATGGTCAATCCATTGTAAACAAGATAAAAAGGTTGAAGGATGTTTCATCTTTTTTGATAGTGGAAACTTTTTCCTTCCCAAATATCCACATACAGCAACACAACTACCTGGAGTACATCTTTACTCAACCCTATCATTAAAATTTCATACCAAAGCTAATGTACCCAAGGCTATAGACATCTGAGGCCAGGAAGTCCATATGAATACACCTCTTGGTACCTGAACTAGAATATGCTTTTACTGTGGGTGACTTAATTCTACCTATAATACCACGCTGCAAACAATATCCGAAAGATTATGTCATTTCCTTATTGTTGCTGGTCAGTGACACCATCACTATCTCTATTTCACCCTGCAGGAGGATAAACATCTTCCTGTTATACCAGAGGTAACACTTCTCATAATCACATTAAGATTCAGACTTTTGCACTTTGAATATTGTCTGCTTCTTGGCAATAAATTAGCAAAACAGTCTAAGCACTACCCACTGACTAAAGTCCGAGGATCACAACAAGGCCTTAATTCTTGAAAAGCCTGCATTCTACCTTTCTGTAATTGAAATAAAAAAATCACTAAGACTGCCTAAGCATCTAGAACCTGCTTCTCCATTCAGTTAGAAATTACTAGAGCTGCTTACATTTTCAAAGAAAACTGAGAGATCACCTGGAGCTTAAGCAGGACTGTTGCTTTTTCACTGACAGTAGCAGGGTACCAGTAAACATGAATACCTTCTTACTCAATACTCTGTTTTGGAGATTGCATTTTCTACGCTGTTTTTTTTTTAGATTATTACATGTTTTCTACAGTGCATTAATATTACAAAACATTCTTATGAATTTTTTTGCTTGTATGCCTGTAGTTTACATTTTTTTTTCTCTGAATGAACCACAAATACATCCTTGGAAGAGAGAAAATGTATGTGTAAATAAGTGGAATAGAAATTAAGTGTGGTTGGGATACCTTGGGATCTTCCCACTTCTCTGAGGTACAGTGATCTCAGATTAAATGTATATAAGTAGTGGCCATAGTCACACATGATATGGGTACAGAGCTAGAGCTCCCTTCAAAATTATTTAATGGTGGTACAGCAAGTTGCAATACCACTACACTTCTTTTACAATCATAACTTATTTTTCAAACTTGTGGAGTTGCATTTACAGTTGTTGTGCTAATATCTGGTATTACCTTATTGTATTTATAGTGTTTACATGTTGTATCTGTGCCTACTGAGTAAATTATGGCTAAAAAGGTGTCTCTGGACCAACCCATGTACCTGTTGACACAATAAATAAATATGAACAGATGATCATGTGTTAATGAAATGCCTGCAAATGTAAACATGTTTCTACTGGAGTCATATGTTGTACTTCATCAGGTACTTCATCAGGTACTTAGATGCATAGTTTTAGTTTGTATAACAAACCGCAACACTTGGAAATCTTGGTTTCCAATCAAAATTGCTTTCCATACTTAAGGATTTTTATTTGAAAATAAGGATGCTATGATTTTCACCCTAAATCCTTCATGACCTAAGTGTACTGCTTAGCTGCATACATCTAATCACAGAGGCACAGCAAAAGCAATCCATAAAAGCTAAATTAAATCCTCCGAATCTATGCTGTATCTGTTCTCACAGCTGTCCACACGTAACATTTTATTTTTCTTTACAAATGCAGGAAAGATTATTATTTTCTCAAATAGTACTATTCCTTCACATCAGCTAATACATATTGTTAAAAAGTGTGATAAAATCATCACAGAACGCTAATTTGTACTATGTATATATTTCACAGAGCACTTCAAGAGCCTCAGCAGTTTTTAAATTGTAATCATATCCGTGCTTTACCTTAATGTGCTCTATTTCACTATGTGAGGCCAAAAAAAAACCAGGAAAATGACCACAGTATTTGAATTTCCCTGCCTTCAGAAAAAAAATGCCTCCCTCTGAAAAGGCTAAAAGTGTCACAGACTATTAGCTTTACTTGCTACGGGAATGACAGACAGACAGACAGATCTATAACAAATGTTGTTATAACTTTCACCAATTCTATGTGCAATGCATTTGAGGTATGTATGATAACCTTTACAGAAAATGAACACAGCTTTGTCCAGGAGGACTTATGGAATAATTTCCGAAGTGTTCAAGTCACTTTCTCAAGAAAATCATGCATCATGAGAAGTTTACTTAAGTATCCCCGTCCATTCATACGGGAACATATAGTTATATCTAGGAGTGTATGTATTGTGTAAGTTGTACCTGAGACTGCCATGAATATGACATTTATCTGCTCTAACTGCTTCCAGCTTTCAAACAGCCAAAGAACGTGTCTTACATAATCATTAAATTCTGCAGGCAAAAATGTTCTCAGCCAATATCAAATAGTTTATTTTAGGACTTATTATTGCAGAATTGTTATTTATTGGTATGATGTCACATTGTTCTAGGAATTTCAGGCACAGTGTCATAGCTATTTACTTTTAAATATTTATAAGGATCTTTGAAAACGTGTTTTTTTTTTTTTTATTCTGAATTATTAGGAAAAGTGTCATTTTCACAATTTACTCTAGAGTATAGCTATGGAAATCAGGAATGCTCCACAAGAATACTAAAACTCTGTTTGTGTGTTGATACATTTTGCAGTTTATATGAAAGTTTAGGTAAAGATTGATTCCTGAGGGAAAAGTACTTTTTTTCTGTCAGACAGGTTGCTAGACAGCTTAAAAGATGTAAGTATATTTCACCTAAAATGTTAGATTATGCCTATGTGGTAGCAGCTCATTGTTTGCCTTGCCTAAGGAAAAATTATTTCCTCATTGAGTTACCTAATTAGTGTGGAAATATAAAGCAATATATATATAAGGTCACAGTTCCACTGCCACCAATGATACCTGCAGAAGGCACACTATCACCCACATCCAATGACACAGGTCTGTTGCCTGTGGAGTCTGTGCCCGTCTCTCCAGGTCCCATAGGAAGACAGGTCATGACAGGCACTTCTACACAGGAAGGACACTTGTTTCCTGCTTATGTTCCAACAGTGGGAAATGGTTCCACTACAGAACATGGGGAAAATAGTCAGGAGTGTCCGGCCCATGGTCATCAATGCCACTGCTCCTATTCATTCGAGGAGCTAGGTGTCACAATGGGCATTATATATCTGAAGTGCAGGGCAGTCATCCAGAAATAGGCTGATGTCAATATTACCATGGCAGAGATAATAGGTGAGTTGTGCCACCTGTGTAATGACATGTGTGAGGGTGTGTAATGTCTGGGTCTACTGACTGGTGTTTGGACAGGCACTCTGGTGCAGTCACTGCTTCCATGGAAGGGTCAATGCCATTACCATTGCTGCCACTCATCTGTCTCCACTGTGTGTACATCTCAAAGGACAGGTAGATCAAGGTCATATACTGCTACTTCCTCCAAACCAACTACCGATGGTGAGTCTGTTGTGGAACACCATGGCTGCCATATATGCGTATCATTGTTATATGCCATGACTCCAGGGCATATCCGGCATTACCAATAATTATGTGTCTGTGAGAAATCAACCTACAAAAATCTCTGGTAAAATTTCGATATGTGCCAGATGTGGGAACCATGGGAACTGTCTGGGTGGTACACAGACACATTGTATATAATACACCATGTGTTGCACACCACCTGGTAGCTAGTGGAGTGGAAACCCTCCCCTTGACATAACATTCAAGTGTACAAGACAGGGCCTTGAGGTGATGGTGGGTGCAGTCAGGAGCCCCTAGAACCTCAGGGAAATGGGATATTTCATGGAATATCAATGTTTCTCTCCTCTGAGCTCTACTGGAGCAAAATATATTCTTTTACATGCTGATGCATAGCAAGGAAATGTGTGGTATTCATGAGTCAGGTGCTTGTGATACATGGACAATGACCTCTGATACCCACTGGATGGTCTCTGTAGCAACAATGGTCAATAATCCACATACCTTAGTGTCTTCATGGATTACTATTCTATCCAATCAGTGGGATTCCATGTTAGGATGGCACATCTACCATGTCCCACATGGTGTCTCAGTTGACATGATAGGATTTGACTATATGACTGGTATGTTAGGAGTGGTCAGATACATCTATGCTGCAGATGGCAGTTGGCACAATGTCTCATATTGCAGTGAGAAGAGCCCTAACATACACAGTTCAACTAAAACAGAGACCACTCCTAACATCTTACTATAGCCTCTGTTCACCACAAAATGAAGGTTTATAAATTCACTTTCTGATGCATCTCATCACACAATCTTTATACATTTCTTCATTGCTCCGCCATGTTGCTTACTCTCAGTTGCATCCTCGATTGATACCATTGCCATAATGTTGCTGTTTTCCATATTATTATACATATGATGCTGGTTGCACTATTTCTCCAGCTTGTGTGAGGGCATTAACTGTGTCTTTGACTTAGCCCAACTCTGTGTATCACCACTTATTACGTAATTTTGTCTAATGCATTGAACAATTTCATTCTGAATTTTGGATAATATTTTGTTTATTACACTCTGGCAACATCATAACTAAAATATTTCCACACGGAAAGCATTCATATGGGCTAGAAACTCATTTCATTGTTTTAATTTACAGCAGCAATACTCATGTCTTCTCATTACATGGAGGAAGAATAGCCATATTCAATCTCAAATAAGATAAAAACAACAATAGAATACAGTTACTATAAACATCATAGCATTCTGGAAAAATACTAATGAGTCTTTCATCCATTTAATATAAGAAAAACAGAAAATGATATTTAAACATTTAATTAATAGAGATTAGTAGCTAAAACTTATGTTATGTTATATTAGCATATCCTTGTATCTGTAAACATGTTTTGTTCATTTCTTGTGCAATTTTTACACTTCAGCTGTGCATGCAAATGGTCTGTTGAGGTCAGTGACTACTCCGGTAAACAAATATAAATGAAATAAATAAAAAAGGTAAGAGGGAAAAGAGCACCGTGAGTGTGAAAAGTGTTCAGCATGCAAATTTCTATAAAAACAATGCTCCATGTATCATCTTTTCTGGTGAGCATAAAAGGGCTGGAAGTCATTTTGGTGACATTTCTTTGCAGAGTAATGTATCTTAAAAACAAAACATGACAGCAGTGTATTGTAAGTACAAAAGTTGTTCAGTATTTATTTTATGTATTTGTTTCTTTGTTTCTTTGTTTCTATGTTTGTTTCTTTCTGTTCCATTTATTGACCAGGACAGTCTAGCTGATAAAAACTGCCCCTTTACACCCAAGGAGAAAGGGCCTATGTAGTTCTAGTAACAAAGAGAATAACTAGTATAGTAAATTGTCAAAAACATGGTTCAGTCAGCTAATAGTAGCACATAATATTCTCAACCAACCCGAAAACACTCCCGCACTTAAAAATATCATAAAATCATATAGTAACTCTAGACCTTTATGCTCATCCAACAAGCTGTTAGTCCAAACACACAAAGCTAATAACTCAGCTGGAGACTCCGTGTTTGTCAACTTTGTTGGTAAAGCTTGGAATTCACTTCCAGCAAACCTTACCCATGAACCCTCTCTTAAGTCTCTTCACGTAAGGCCTCAAACAGTATTTTAAAATGCACTGGCTCTGTCCATGTACCAACCCTGATTAATCTCCATAACTACTCCCTAACTTAACAGTACCGTATTCACTTCTTGCCCACAAATGCTTGCTGTGACCTTCTTGTTCGGTACATTACTTTGTAAATAATAATTGTTGTAATCCACTTGTTTTATATTCGATTACACACTGTTAAAATTGTGAATCCCTCTTGAGGGCCACACCTTACAGACTTTGTAATATGCTTGGCATGTATGTATGTATGTTTTTTATCTGTGTAATTGCAGCTTTTCTCCCTGGGCCTCTGCTGAAAATGGGCATGCATCTAGTTGTACTATCCCAGTCAACAATTGCAAAATAAAATAAATAAAATAATTGTCAAAAACTCATAAGATGTGAACTTTTGGACATACCTACCACATTAAAAGTTTTATGAAGCATGTAGGTGACCATCACTACAAGATGATGTAAGGGGTGAGAGATACATCTGATGGTCAAGAGTGTAGAGCATTACTGAGGAGGGGGTTAAGGGATTATAAAGGAGGGCGGGATAGAATTTGAAAAAAGGGTGAAGAAAGAAGTGCGAGGAAAAAAAGATACAATGAGGAAATAGGGTAACAAGGAGCTGTATCCTACTGTGAAATGCTGACTGAGATAAAATAATAATTGATCATGTTTACAATACGATTGTGCTTCTGAACAGATATACCATACATTTTCTGAAAATTGAAAAAAATGTTAAAAAAATCGATTTCCAGTATTTTACAGTTGTCATTTTCTACACATAAATACATTATAACTAAAAATTAAATGCCAGTCCTAAAAGTAAAAACAAGTCAATTAAATACAGTAACAGGGATATGGTTATAAAGAATCTTGTACTGTAGGGGAAGCAAAATAGTTTCTGCCTTGTTGCTTCACCAGTCATCACAAAAACTGCTCCCTAAACCTATATTATGAGATATTATGGCTCACCTTCATGTGCGTGTGTGCTATTAGCTTCCAACACACTTAAAAGCAAGTCTTTTAATGCATACTAAGCTGATCTCCTGTAAGTATTTAGTCCTGCCAACACCTGACCTTGTAAAATTGTATAACCCTACCAGAGCTATAATTTTATCCCTAAAACTCCCACCAGTTCTCAAGTTGAGTCCTTTTTCCCCTTATCCTAATACTCCACTCCCCTCCCTAACCCTAAAGTTCTTGATCACTCTGTAGATCTAAAACTCCAGCCTCCTTCCATAAACTTAAATTCCCTGATCACTTCTTAACTGTAAACCTCCCCTCTACTCCCTAATCATAAAACTCACTTTCCACTCCCTAATCCTAAAACTCCCATCCTGCTCCCTAAGCATAAACCTAAAACTAACTTTCTGCTGCTACCTAATCCTAAACCTCACCTTCCTGCTCCCTAACCGTAAAACTCCCGTACTCTCCCTAAACATAAATCCCTTTACTAATCTTTACCCTAACCTAAACTCCCATCTTCTCCTATACCTCCCCATGGCTACTGTACTTATCTACCTTGAACTTAAATAACTTGTTTAGGTAAGGTGTGGCAGCTGCTCACCTGAACTCATATTCAAGTCTGAGTGCAAGTGGTAGCCGACACGAGTGGCACGATGCTTCAAACCTGACACGAACAGCACGGTTCTTCAAGACTGGCACAAGTTGCAAGATGCTTCAAGATCAACACAAGCTACACAATGCTTCAAGACTGACACGAGTTGCATGATGCTTCAAGAGTGACATGAGCTGCACAAAGTCTAAGACCAACACGAGTTGCACAATGCTGCAAGACTGACACAAGCTGCAAGATGCTTCAAGAGTGACATGAGCTGCATGATGCTTCAAGACTGTCATGAGCTGAAGATGCTTCAAGACAGTAGTTCTTGAGTGTTTGCAGTAGAGCCAGTGGTTATATATAACTAAGTCCAGACCTCATGTATTTTTGAAATGAAAATACCAAAAGTATGATGTCCTGAGTGGAGGTCTGTTAAAGACTGAAAGATCCCAATAATGTCTCAAGCTAACTTCTATTTATGGAGTACAAGTGATGTAGAGTGAATAATGCAATGAATTAGTAAAGCTGTAGCAGACATTAGGAAATGCTTAGATACAAAAAAAGCAATGTCTTTCGGCTTTTCCCAGTTATGGATCACCACAGAGGATCACCGGTCCGCAGATTGATTGGCAGTGGAGTTTTACGGTGCCAAGTTGGCAGCCCCATGCCCAGGCTTCACGGCAGGCACCCCCAGATGCACATGCACCTACCTGCATGTTTTTAAAGCTCACTCGCAAAAATAATTAAATAATTACCCAGCACAAAGGAAACTTTTAACTGTGATTCAGGAAATGCAGACCAGTAAAGCTATTATGTTTAATAGTTGCTTACAAGTTAAAACATGTGAAAAGGCTAATACTCAAGGCTGGATTCTTAAAAAAGCTACTCAAATAAATTTATTATCATAATATATATATATATATATATATATATATATATATATATATATATATATATATATATATATATATATATACTTACATGTGTGTGTATGTCTGGATATATGGATATATGTCATAAGATCTAAAGTTTAGAAGACTGAAAACTAAAATATCTAAAATTCAAAATATTGAAAATATTTTTAATGCAGGAGGCAAGCCCCCCCCCCCCGCTAATTATTTATATCAACTCTGAGATCGCACAACAGTGGAGAAGGGGCAAAATTCAAATTTTTGATATTTTTGAGGAGTTTTAGACATTTTGGTTTTTGGTGTTTTGAACTTTAGATCTTATGACAAAAACCTGTGTATATAATACATATGCACACACACACACAAACACACATATATAGGAGCGCTACAGAATCCTGAAAGCCCAAAATCCTGAGACCAAAATCTTGAAAGCTCAAAATACTGAAAACATAAAATACTGGAAACACACAGGATACCAACACTTACTATATTCCAGCACAAGTGCATACAGAAACAAATAAAACACAATTTTACTCTTCTCCAAGTATAAGCAGGGGGCAAACCCCCCTGCACCCCCATGTGGGGGGCTTTGCCCCCACACCCCCGCTACTTAAATATATAAACTCAGAGATTAGTGTAGTGAAGTGCAGTCTTGGAGTTGATATATTTAAGAAGCAAGTGGTGTGGGGGGTGCAGGGGGCTTACCCCCCTGTGTAAAGTTGAAGTGTAATATGTTTCTGTATGTACTTGTGCTGGAATATAGTAAGTGTTGGTATCCTGTGTGTTTTCAGTATTTTGAGTTTTCAGTATTTGAACTTTTGAGATTTTTGGTCTCAGGAATTTAGTCTTCAGGATTCTGTAGTGCTTATATATATATATATATATATATATATATATATATATATATATATATATATATATATATATATATATATATATATATATATATAATACATTTATTATTATTTTATTTTACATTTGTTTACTGGAAATGTCTGACTGGACAAGAAGCCCATTTGCAGTGGAGGCCTGGGGAGAAAAGCTCCTTTACAATACATCTACACAAAGAAAACACACACACACACACACACACACACACACACACACACACGCACGCACACACACACACACACACACACACACACACACACACACACACACACACACACCCACACACACACACACACACACACACACACACACACACACACACACACACACACACACACACACACACACACACACACAGACACACACACACACACACACACACACACACACACACACACACACACACACACACACACACACACACACACACACACACACACACCCACACACACACACACACACACACCCACACACACCCACACACACACACACACACACACACACACACACACACACACACACACACACACACACACACACACACACACACCACACACACACACACACCCACACACACACACACACACACACACTTAATTCACCGTTCCTCTTTATTATTACGTTAGATAATGCTAGCATCTCTAAGTGGGTGTCTTCATTCATTTGCTTGTGAAGTTCTGGTAATGGTAGGAAGGAAGGCTATTCCAGTGTTTGGTTATAGGTTGATCTGGTTCTGATGCAGTGCATGATACAAACAGTCTAGCAAATAGAGACGTGCGGGGTGTATATCTGCTGACCAAAATGTAAGGACAAATAGTCTGTTAACTTTTATGACCATTGCTGCAGTTTAGAGTGTATTGGCAAGGTAGATGAGGTGCACCTGCAGACAAGACCAGACTTTGTGAATGATTGTGGAAACCTGTGTCTGTAAGTTTTGCATGAAGGCACCGCCAAATCGTTTAATTTAATGGTGTAGGCAACTGGCAGAATATCAGAATTCATCATGGAGAAACATACGCCATATTTCTTCATTGTGAAGAAGATATTAAAATCTGTTAAGGCTATCAGCATGGTAGTGATGTCACTTATGGGGGCATTGCCAAAATGTTGGGTTGTATATATTATTTGCTATCTATGGCTGAGCAAGAAGGAGGAGACAAGATTCAATGGCAGATAGAAAGCCTAGCTATCAGTGCTGACATCTGTCAGGAAAGGTTCAAGCATAGCTATTCTTTAATAGGGAAGAATGTGGTGGGGGGGGTGTTTAACAGAGAAGACTGAATAGGCATAGCTTATCTGCAAGTGTATCCAAATTCTGTTTTACACAGTCGAAACTTAAATGCTAAAAATCAGAAAGAAACAAACAAAAAAATGCTCCCAAGGAAAAACAGGTGAAGTCTGTTAAGTCATATAGTTGGCTAATGCCCTTAGCAGATCAGTCCTTTGGGAAAATTAGTTTTTAATCTATGGTCTGAGTACGGTATTAGAAGAACAACTTCTTCAAGCCATGAGGTGCAGAGTTGAAGGTGAAGGCAAACTAAGCAGGTTGAGTAAAATGGAGCTCAGACAAATGAAAAAGGGCTAGAAATTAGCTAAAGGTAAAGGAAATTGCACAAATGATTTATTTGGCAAAGAAAATGGAATGACACATTTATAAGGCACAAAACCCATTATTAATCAAACAAGTAGCACAAAAATGTATTATTAAGCAAACAAAAGACACAAACCGCATTCTTAATTCAAATAAATGTTTAAACCCACAATATTTGATAGAACTAGCAGATATATTCATATGAGGCTCAGAGTTACCTTTGGTTTTCATAACAAGCATGTTTAAAGTAAAACGGGCAGAAGAGTAGTATAATGAGCATGATAAGAGATTAAAAGGGCATAATGAGTACAATAAAAAGGGCAATTTAAGCTTAAAGAGCAAGGCAACTGCAAGTTTTTTAGTAAAAGACCATGACTGGGCACAAGCTGCTAGTTCTCATTGGCCAAAGCCATTCAAAACATAACTAGAGTTGTTCAAAGTATCTCAGAGTGTGCAAAGTTCATAGGTTCATAGGTAGGTACTAGGCTATTGGCCCTAGGGCCTATACAAGCCTAGCCAAAAAGGTTCCCTGGCTTTCGCCACCAAAGAAAATTATTTTCCTGTGCCCCTGTCAAGCAGAGCCACAAAAGTGATCCCTGGGGTGAATTTCCTATTTCCCATCCAGTCATCAAGTTTTTTTCTTGAAGAGTGCTAATGAGAAGCTCTGTTTTACATAGATAGTCAGTCTGTTCCAGAGTATGGGAAGTCTCTGGGACAGGAATCTATCCCTCCAGCATGTTCTGTTTATTGTGGTGACAAGGTTTAGGTCCCTAGAGCATGTAGCTCGGAGGGATTGAGATTTCTTTAAGTGGAGCATGTCCAACAGCTCTGGGTTTGACATAGCTTTGTATGTTAGGCAGAGATCGCCTCAAAGTAGGCGATATGTGACGGAGTAAAGCTGGAGTTTTTTTGAGACAGTCTGCGTAGGGCATCTGTTTGAGGCCAGCAGTCCTCTTTGTGAGGTATTTCTGTGGCCTTTCCAGTTGTTGTAGATGTCTTGTGAGGTACATACCAAAAGGGGCATTGTAATCTATAATGGGTCTAATGAGTGATGTGTAGAGGAGAACAATAACCTCTTTTTTTCTGGATGAGAAACCTTTTGTGATGAGGTGTGCCACGCAGAAGGATTTCCTGACCACTGTGGCAATGTGATTATCAAAGGAGAGACTACTGTCCACCTGTGTCCCAAGGTCTCTTATCACACTTTCAGTGTTAAGTAGACTACCGCCTATGTGGTAGTGCATGGGTACAGAGTTTTTACCAAAGGAGATGACGATGCACTTTTTGGCATTGAGCTTGAGGCCATGGCTTTGACACCAGGCATCTGTCTCAGTGAGGCCCTTTTGTAAGATGTCCACATTGTTAGGAGTTTCGATTATGGCTCCTAGTTTGCAGTCATCTGCAAACTTAGTTAGTCAAAGACCTTTTGTGTTAGCCTGTACTTCAGAGAAGTAGATACCAAACAGCAAGTGTTTGCAGAGTGTGGGCTTTATTACGGTGCAATTATTTCAGAGTTGGCTGTGTGCAAAATACAGTTATATTGCAAAGTACAGTCACAATACAGCCATTTTGAAAAGTTTCTTGTGCTGTGTACATATATTCGCAGAGTGCCACCATTTCAGGGTTTCTTACACTGTACAGAGTTATTTCGCAAAGTGCAGCCATTCTGAAAGGTTCTTGGGCTGTGTACAGTTTATTTGCAAAGTGCATTAATCTCAAAGTGTTTCTTACTCTGAGCTATTTCTGTTGTGTACAGTTTATTCACAAAGTACAGTCATTTTGAAGTTTTTCTTACACTGATAATGAATGGTTTCATGAAGTACAGTGATTTCAGAGTGCAGTTATTTCAAAGACTTTGTTGAGCTATTGAGCATAATTACAAGTACTGGCATAAAGGTCTGGCATATGTATTTATGTGTGTGTGTTCATACATAATTTCAAGCACCTTCACTACTGTGTGTTGATATGGCAGATACATTTGGCAGACCAGGTCCACTAGTGTTTGATCATAATATAGCAGAGAACTGGAGTGCATTCAAGCAGTAATACAATATGTTCGTACAAGCAGCTTTTACTGACAAAGATGCACATACAAGGGCATTCATTTTGCTTAACTTAGCTGGGTCAGAAGCTATTGAAAGAAAGTGTTCATTTGTTTATGCACCAGAAGTATATGCAGGAGAGTGGGCAAACCATCATACTGTGGTACTGGCTGAATCCAGGGAGGACCCTGAGTGCTTAAAATATAAATTTAGAGAAATGTGCAACCCCCAGACAAATGTTACATTAGAGAGGCACTTATTTTATACAAGAGACCAAAAGCCAGGTGAAACTTTTGCAGCTTACATCACTGACTTGAGAAATAAGGCTAAAACGTGTGATTTGGTGACTGGAAAGATGAGTTAATAGTGGAAAGACTTGTGCGTGGTGATAATAGTGTTGCAGTGAGAAATATTTTGCTTTGTGACAGTGATTTAACATTAAGCAAAGCCATAGAGATTTGTCAAATACATGAGCCCACAGAAAGGCACACAAATATGCTTGCAAGTGAAAAGAGCATGGTTTCAGCAGTCTCTTGAGCAAATGTAGACAACATGCAATAGGTGGCAAGCAGAAACAGGCCTAAACACATGGCAACTGCATTCCCTGTGGGTTCCCCTAGGAGACCTGGTAGCTTTCTAGCAAGTTCCAAGACTAGTTCAGTAAAAAGGGCATACTCTGTACAGTATAAGAGTGAGTCAGCAAAACCCAAATCAAGTCTTACTGTTAGCTGTCGTAATTGTGGAGCCAATCATGAGTCTAAAAGAGAGAATTGCTCAGCATTTGGTCAGCAATGCCACAAGTGTAAAAAATGGAGCCATTTTCAAAAAGTTTTGTAAATCAAGCAAGCCTCATTCAGTTATTAAGAAAGGTCACTCAAAAAAGCAAGTTGATCATGTAGAGAGCTGCAACCCTACTTTTTTATGTAGATGGTGTATCAGTGGTCAGTGAAAAGGTTAATGCAGTAGATTTGCTGTTAAAGAATGAAGTATTTTGTAATGTCCTGATCAATGGTAAACCCAGAGAGCTCAAAATAGACACTGGTTCAAAGTGTAATGTAATGTTAGCAGAAACATTTGCCAAAGTGAGGGTTGGTGAGCAACTTAATTTGGTCAGTTGTGAGAAGCTTGTTGCTTATGGAGGTGAAGAGATTCAAACCAAAGGCTCAGTAGTGCTTTCATTCTATTTGGCAGGGAACAGTTACAGCTTGCAATTTTATGTAGTCCAAAGACCTGTGCAATCATTATTAGGTCTCTGAGACTGTTTAAAAATGAAACTGCTTTCTTTTACCAAAGAAGTACATTATATAAGCACATGTCTCAGTTCCATCTTTAGTGATGCTATTTTCTCAGAGTATGCTGATGTGTTTGATGACAAACTAGGTAAACTTCCAGTTGTGTATTCCATGATAGTAGATACAGAGGGAAGTCCAGTGGATAGACCAGCAAGTAGACTTTCAATAGCTATGCAGGGCAAAGTCAAGGTCCAGTTAGACAAAATGGTGCAGCAAGGTGTGATTTATCCAGTTACAGAACCAACTGAGTGGTTATCTTCCACGGTAGCTGCTCATAAGAAAAATTCAGATGAGATCAGAATATGCATTGACCCAAGATACTTGAACAAGGCATTAAAGAGACCTCATCATCCTATACATACAGTTGAGGAGATTGCAACCCTCATGCCAAATGCCACTGTTTTTTCTGTCTTAGATGCAAAGAGCTCATTTTGGCAAGTAATGCTTGATCACAAATCTTCACTACTGATTACATTCAGTATCCCATTTTGCAGATACAGATTCCTCAGGATGCCTTTTGGAATAATTTCTGCCAGTGAAGTTTTTCAGCGTGCAATGGAGCAATTTTTTCAGGATACCCATGTGCAATAATAGTTGATTGTTTACTGACTGGAGGTAAGGGTGAAGCGGAATATGACAGAAACCTCAGGACGTTTCTGGACATTGCACATGAAGTGAATTTAAAGATCAATCCTCTGAAGTGCAAATTCAGACTACCAGAAGTTACTTATGTAGGTCATTTATTTACCAGTACAGGCTTACAACCAGATCTTTCCAAGCAAGCAACCATTCTTGATATGCCAACTCCAGACAATTTCCAAGCCTTACAGCATTTTCTGGTATGGTTAACTATTTGGGCAAATTTATCCCTGACTTTAGTGAGTTATCAGTACCTTTGAGAGAGCTGACACACAGAAATGTTGCACGGTCATGGTTAGAACAACATCAGAGAGCATTTAATAACTCAAACAGCAAATTGCTAACCCGCCTATATTAAGTTACTATGATGTTCACAAACAAGTAGTTCTTTCCTGTGATGCTTCAAAGTTTGGTCTTGGTGAAGTTATTCTTCAGGAGGGCAGACCCATTGCCTATACATCTAGAACTCTTACCCAAAATGAGATGCAGTATGCTCAAATTGAGAAGGAACTTTTGGCAATTGTGTTTGCATGTCCGAAGTTCCATGATTATATTCATGGCTGATCTATCCAGATAGAAACTGACCATCAACATCTAGTCACTATTTTAAAGAAGCCTATGCATTCCACTTCAGCAAGACTACAAAGGATGATGCTCCAATTGCAAAAGTACAATTTCAAAATGGTCTGTACAAAGGGTAAACTTTCTTATCTGGCTGATAACTTATCCAGATCACTCAGAAATACTACTCAACAGCTTGATACAGAGAATTTTGACTTTGATGTCATAGAAGTGTGCAATTCTTCTACCACAAGACTTGATGAACTAAGAGATCATTCAAAGACTAATCCAGTTTTGCAAAAGCTCAACCACTTCATCAATGTAGCATGGCCATCAAAGCAATCCTGTGTACTACCAGAAGCACAACCTTACTTTCCATACAGAGATGAGATGCTGATGGAAGATGGTATCATTTTCAAAGGTCCAAAAGTTGTTGTTTCTACTTTCTTGCAACATGAATACATTCATATTTTGCATTGTGGCCACCCATGTTCTGATTCTACCAAAAGAAGGGTGAGAGGGCTTGTATTTTGGCCTTCCCTAGCAAAATACATTGATAAAGTGCTTTCTTCTTGTTCAGTGTACAACAGTACTAAGCTGCATTTGCAAAAAGAGCCATTTCAGCTAAGCCAAATTCCTAAACTACCTAGGTCAACAGTAGCAACTGACATATTTGAGTGGAAGAGTCAACATTACTTAGTGTTGGTAGACTCTTATTTGAACTGGTTTCAGATTGATTTGTTACCTAACCTAACATCCAGTGCTGTTATTACTAAGTTGAAACATCATTCCTCAGTCCATGGTAGTCCACACAAAGTTATTTCTGACAACGGTTCTCAGTTTACCAGTCAATTGTTTCAGAGATTTGCTAAAGAGTGGGACTTCATCCATGTTACGAGCAGTCCTGAATATCCACAGTCAAATGGCCTTGCTGAAAGTGCAGTACAGAGTGCAAAGCAATTACTGGAGAGGTCAAAGTGTGAAAATACTAATATCTTCTTGAATTTACTTAATTTCAGAAATATACTCCGTGACAACCTACTTGGGTCACCTGTTCAGAAACGTCTATCTAGGCAAACCAGAACAAACCTTGCCTATCAGTTCTAGTTTGTTGGTGCCTAATGCTAAAAACAACAGAGCAATCAAAGCCCAATTTTTTAAGAAGCATTCTTCTCAGAAGTCCAGCTATGATAAAATGATCAGATTTCTTCATCCATTAAAAGAAGGAGAGACAGTGAGGATGTTGGTGCCTAATGCTAAAAACAACAGAGCAATCAAAGCCCAACTTTTTAAGAAGCGTTCTTCTCAGAAGTCCAGCTATGATAAAATGAACAGATTTCTTCATCCATTAAAAGAAGGAGAGACAGTGAGGATGCAAACAGCGAAAGGCTTTGATCGAATTGGTCAAGTGAGAGGTACAGTATATGTACCGAGCCGAGATCCTACGTATTGTAATATGAGGGTATAGACTACAGCAGAAACAGCAGACATCATCTTCATGCATTAGAAACAATATCACAGCATCGTACCTGTGATGCAGACTCTAGATCTCAGAGCAACCTTGACAATGTTCATACCGAAGAACATGTCGCAGTATCCATTCCCGTTCCTGTTGATATCCCACTTGTCCCCAAAGCTGAAAATTCCTTGAAGACACCCCCATTATTAGATCCATTTCTGACATTTATGTTACAGGGTCAGGTCATTTTTCTAGCCCTAGTGTAAAATACGCAGTAACCTGGACATGATTGTTTTATATGTGCCCGCATTTTGTATGATTGCATGTCAAAGAATTAGTTCTGTATATTTGCATGTCAAAAGAATATTTTTGTAAATTGCATGTCATTGAATACTGTCATTTCATATACGGACTATTTCTCAAAGTCGAGGGATGTAGATCAGAGCGTGTGTATGTACCTTTAAAACGCATTTCCAGATGTAGCACATGCTTATAAATACTGAGCACGTGCATGCAACAGTGCCATTTTGAGAGAACAGCCAGAGTGTTAACATATATCAGTGTGACAGTCAGTCTTTTTATAAGTTAATTTAAGTTTAAGTTACAAAGCATCATTTCTGATGTGTTTGTGTGTAATAAAGCTGCTTGAACTGAACTCATGAATGTTCGTCTGTTTTATCCTGACCAGACGAGTGACATCTCCTAAATGTGCTTTACAGCACAAGTATTGGACTAAAGATGGGTGTTATTTTTCCATTCTTTGCCCCTACTGCCTGTTGATCTGCAGTCCCCTTCTGTACAGTCAGCCTACTGATTTCCTATTCCTGCTGCGAGGGTTGGCTAGCAGAAGCCATAATTAAGACAACCATCCAAGGTGGCTCATGTGTTCTGGTTTGCTCTCGTGTTCTGATTTGCTCTAATGTATCCTAAACAGACTTGACATAGCTTGAGGAAAGGGGAAACATAATAGGCTGACTGAGATTAACATTACTTTGCCTTCCATAAAGGAAGTTTCCCTCTGTGCAGCTCCATTCCAGTCCTGAAGCATGGAAGGTGGCTTCCCCAGTCTTCAACAGGGAAATTGCACCTTCCAGTTGTGCCCCCAAATGCTTGCAATCTTCCACACCCCACTGGAAGAAGTAAATAAGCCATGCCCTTTCACTAATCCCCGCTGCCTGGCTCCTCCAGTGCCAGGACCACTAATAAAATCTCAGTCACTTGGGTTGCAGTCAGACCTTCATCCACCTACAACAAAGGAGAACATTTTTTATAAATATGGTATCTGCTAGTCTATTCAATCTGGCAGACTTGTCAGAGAGAAGATACTTTATGGCTGCTTGCACATCCTCTAAATACAGACAGTGATTTAAGAAAAGCTTTAATGTAACTGAAGTAATTTCCAAGGTCACCCTGCAAGGAGAAATCATAAAGGTCTTCATAAAAGGAACAGAAGGCTGCATTAGTCATAAGCAGGTCAACAGTAACTATTGAACCCTATCTTAAGCCTAGTAATGCTATGTATTAACAGGACTGCACCCTCTGTTTGTGTGTGTGTTTATATATATATATATATATATATATATATATATATATATATATGGATCCCTATCAAATGATAGAAAGCTCATCTGACAGAAACTCATTTCACTGACACCATAAGATAGAAAGCTCAAAACATTGAAAATTCATTTGACTGAAACTCAAAACACTGAAAATGCTATATGCCCTTTTCCCCACAGTAGTGCGATCCTGGAGTTAGTATATATAGTTAGGGTGGGTGTGGGGAGGCACATCCCCCCACAATGGGGGGTGTGGGAGGCGTAGCCCCCCACATAGTTTATGTATTATTGTTTTCTCCAAACAGTTATTCATTGTAGTTATAAGTATCCATGTGTAGGGTTTAAAATGTATGAAGTATGTGGGGGGCTACACCCCCACACCCCTCTGACTATATATACTAATTCCAGGATCGCACTACCGTGGGGAAAAGGGCATATAGCATTTTCAGTGTTTTGAGTTTTAGTCAAATGAGTTTCAGTGTTTTGAGCTTTCTATGTTTTGGTTTCAGCCAAATGATTTTCCATCAAATGAGTTTTCCATCATTTGATAGGGACCCATATATATATATATATATATATATATATATATATATATATATATATATATATATATATATATGTGTGTGTGTGTGTGTGTGTGTGTGTGTGTGTGTTTTCTTTAATAAGAATGCCGACTATATGCTTTCATTACTTTTGTGTGCCCAGGACTGTTGCCAGCAGATTCAAGAAACACGTGGAAAAAAATAAACACATGGGAGATGGATGAGGTTGCTTGGTCTGGGCTACTTTCAAATTCTTACAGTGTAAGAGGGCCTGCCACTGTTGCAACTGGGTATCCTGCATTTAAGATAGGTCTTATTTATGAACAATTTTAATTGCCTAACGAGATCATTGTGTTTCTTAAAAATAAATGCTTTAGTAGCCAAACAGTAAATGAGAGTTTCTAAGTTCAGACTCTTTGAAAATGTGAAGGGAGGTATTGTAAAATAGTTGTTAGCAATTAAACGGACTACAAAAAAGAAGTTACTAATTACGTGCAAGCCTCTTGGTCTACAAAAATCAAAAGTTAGCATCTACCTTTGCACCTGCCCATCTTATGTGATCATGGAATCCATCTTGTGGATCATCTCATGACACATCAATATCTGTGACGTGAAAGATGATCTAACTTGCTTCCTGCCCATTGCAAGGTGAAGATATATGACCCCAGGGCCATTCAGTCAGTGTATCTTCTATGTACCAAAAATCCATGTGTCCTTAGTTAAATTGTTGACTATTTATTGTCAGTAAATATGCTTTTCGTCCCGAGGGGAGGGGATATGATGTGACTAAGGCTGAGTTCTGAGTGTTATTAAAGTCCCCCTATAATAACAGGAGCATGAATAAAACAAATATCATGAAATTAAAGGGTACATCAGTGAAAAAGAAAATTTCTCTTCACTGAGACCGTAGTTGTGTAAAGCTCAATTTTACCTAAAGGAACTTGACATAAAAATACAATCGATCATTCCTGTTTATCTTTCATAATTTACTCTTTAAACATTTCTAAGTTATCCCTAAGATCAAGACTCTCCTCTTTGAGAAGATATGTTACCTGTCAGATCTTATACCATTTAATTGTAGAAACAAGCATTGTACACACTTTACTGTTACTTTAATTTCCTAGGCAAAGATGATACCTACATTATTTATAATGCACAAAAAGGGGACACTTAATTGCAAAGGTCAGACTTCTGCAGTATACAAAATTCCATTTTTTTTCTAATAATGACAATCAAGGCAAAGACACACAAGTAGATAAAACAAAATCACCAATAACACTGAAAAAAATGACATTTAGATCCTGAACCAGTCAGCCAGAAGAGAGAGTATGTTAACCAATGCCTGAGTGTATTCCTGACGCATTGTCCCTGCACAGGACAGTTCTACAAAATGAAGGAAAGACATTGTTCAGTTCATAGTGGACTCTTTTTGGATTTCAAGCTATTGGGCTAAGATTTTTTCCTGAACTATTTCCAGTTGATGAAATGGTCTTATAAGAAGATCCCATGAATTTGGACCAGTTCCTCATCTCTGGTTGAAGTATTTGGCTATAAAAAGGGACACAGTCAGTGAGACATAGCTTATAGCCACATAGAGCACACCGGCAGTGCAAGGCTATAATGCCTTCCACAAATTAAGACCAGCTAAAACATAAACAGGGACTAAAGGTGGAGGTGTCACGATTACATCAAAAATAAATATACCACAAGGCTGGTCAGACAAAACAATGCATTTGAACTTCTCCACATTCAAATCACCACAGGTAAAATCCCATACCACTTCCTTGCAAGTTGTAGGTTCCCCCCATATAACTCAAGAAATCTATAACATTTATTTAAGCTTATAGGAAACACTCACTATGCAACCCAATATCATATTTATGGGTGACTTTAATCACCCCAGTGTTAACTGGGAGTCATATATGACATTAAATGTACAGGCTCACAGATTCCTGGATTTTGTAAACACAGACTGCCTGGACCCGATTGTCAATACGGAGACCGAGGGAACAAACATACTGGATCTGGTCTTCACTAATATGGGAGAGTGTTGCACATCCCCTAGTGTAATGTCTTTTCTGGTAAGGTCAGACCACATAACAGTCTCCTTTAAAGTTAAAATAAAACCTGGAATGCAAGCTAACCCTGGTATGTATAGGAACTATTCTAGGGCTAAATTACTACTATTAATTAATAATCTGGCAAAATGTCAAGCCCCCATAAACCCTGAGAACACTATTGCCTACACTGAACAGTTCACAGAAACCTTATACAAGCATATTAATAGCTCCATAGAGACACCTGTACCCACCAGGAAAAAGTACCGAAGTAACTCAGACAAGCCACACTGGTGGAATCACAACATCAATAGGCTGTATAACAGAAGGAAGGAAAGCATGACAAAAATTAGGAGGCATAGCAGGCAGCAGGATAAAAGCACTCCCATCAAACCAAACAAGCAACTCAGAGTTCAAATGAATTCTAACAAAGCCAAATTTGATGTAAATTTGGCCTCCCAGGCTAAGGACAACCATAAGGCATTCTTTAGCTATGTATGCAACCTCAAAGGCAATACACAATAGTGTGCAGAGCTCTTTGTTAATGGGGCCACCTATACTGACTCAAATGATATAGCAAACCTACTGGCTGACAAATTCAGCTCTAACTTTACCTCTCTCTCTCTCTCCCCCTCAACCTTCCCTCAGGAAATACCATCAATTATAACTCACCCTACTATCACTAGGGAACAAGCCAAGAACACTAGATGAATGGGCCCAGACAATATCTCAGGAAGCCTTCTAAATAGCATGAAACATGACCTATCATAGGTTCATAGGTTCATAGGTTGGTACTAGGCTATCAGCCCTAGGGTCTATACAAGCCTAGCCATAACAATTCCATGGCTATTTCTTCCCACACTATTTACTTCAGGCCCTTTGGAATTGCTATATAACTGTTGCCTCCAAACAAGCATCCTGCCTCATGAATGGAGAACAACTGTCATCCATCTGCACAAAGGTGAGCCATCCACAGACCCTGGAAACTATAGACCCATACATCTCAATAGTCTCATATGCAAAGCCAAAGAAAGAATTATCATGAAAATGATCAGTAATTACATAGTACACCTCCAGAGACTGGACCCAACCCAATATGTTTTTTTCAAGGGCAGGTCATGCCTACTCAACCTGGTGGACTTCTTCAAAAAGGTCACTGAAGGAATGGATGAGGACAAAATGGTTCACACTGCCTGCCTTAACCTGGCCAAGACATTTGACACAATGCCTCACTGGGGCATTGCTGACAAACTCAAAACGTTAGGTATAAGCCCTTATGTCACCCTGTGGAAAGCCAGCTGGCTCACAGACAGGACTAAAGAAGTTAGAATTGGGGACTCTACCTCTACAAAGAGGCCAGTCACAAGTAGAGTCCCTCAGGGATCAGTCCTGGGACTGCTTCCTTTTGGTATTTACTTCGCTGAAGTCAAGGCCAATGTCAAGGGCCTCTGGCTGACCATATTTCTAGATGATTGCAAATTAGGAGCAGTCATATAAACCCCCACTGACACTAATGTCCTCCAGGAAGGACCGACAGACAAATAATTGCGTCAGAGCCACAGACCAAAATTAAATGCAAGAAATGCATAATAGTATCCTTCAGGATGTTATCCACCCCTGGTAATTATGATATTGACAACACACTCCTAAGAGTCGATCCAGTAGTCAGGGGTTTGGGGGCACACATAGACAGTTATCTAGCCTTTGAACATCATATGTCGACAGTAGTGAGGAAATAATTTTATGTTGTGCAACTTATAAACACACATATGGCATCTAGCTCCAAGGAGATCATTGCTCCACTGTATTTGGCACTTATTAGACTTATTATTAAATACAATGCCCTCTTTGTTATGTATCTAAACAAGCACATCCAATAATTGGAACATCTACAGAGGTTACTCATTAAAAGAATACAAGACATAAGTAATGTGTCCTTTACAGACAGCCTCAAAGTCCTATCTCTGTATTCTGTCTTATACAAGCTGTTGAGGGGAGCTCTATACCTGGTGTACAAGGTATTGTCAGACCCCACCCTGATTGACCACCTGCAAATCCACAAAACAAATAGCACCAGAATTAGCCATTCTAAAGACTCAAACCTTGCTTGTCATATTAATAGGACCTGCTGGAGAGACATGTATGTATCCCAGAGACTACCCTGTCTCAGGAACAGGCTCCCCATCCATGTGAAACAGAGTTCTTCCTTAACCCAATTCAAGTGCAGCTTGGACAATTAGATGGGGAACAAGAAATTAATCCCTGGCACCTATGTATTTAATGGATGCAGGCAACTGTAAGTGGTTCATCTCCGAGGCCCCTTCTTGTAAATGTTTCATATCCCAAAACCCTGCTTACACCTATCAAGGATATCAGAACTTGAGAGAGATTTGGGATGTATGGCTAGGCTTAAAATGCTCTTATGGTCATTAGCCTGGTACACCCCTATGAACCTATGACTCTATCTTCTTTATCCATTTCTTGACAAATGTTATCTGGCCATATTTAGTAGAGCTGGCATAGTGGAGATTTCTTTGGAAAAGACACTAGGTTTTGCTAGGCAAAGCATCTGCACTTATGAGACACAAGAAGCATTTAAGGATGGCAGTGCACACCAACAGGGTAAAATGACCAGCAGTAGTGACTACCTCACAGCAAGCAGGTGCCACTTCAGTGTAGATTTGTCACCCGGAGTTTTACCGTTGTATTCTTTGCTTGATCTGGGAGAAGCTCAGGTAGATGTAAAAGATTCCATGGCACCTACCGAAAAGAGTAGGGGAAGTTCTCCAATGCCCTGGTCTGTTTTCCCCTACTGGTATAAAATACAGCCTCAGGTCTCCTCTGAAAAGAGGCCACTAGTATAATGGGACTAACTTGATCAACAAAGGTTAAATAAATAAATAAAAGAAGTAACATATAAGGAGCAACATACAATAATCAACAATGGGTGGCATTTATTCTACTGACAGTGCTACATAGATATGACCTATGCCTGATCAATAAATTGATGTCTGGTCTTGTCCTATTTGAAACTCAGTGCCAGAACACTGCTGGGGCTGCTAATTCCAGTTTGGGCAGTTAATGTCAATGATAAAAATAAAGATTGATAATAAGAAAGAAAGATGAAGTTTCTCCTAAGAATCAGAATCTGTCATTAAGTTCCTTCATAAAAACTTTTTTCTCCAGCTAACCATCAGCTGCTACCAGCTCCTTCCCTCATTCACCAGGTCTATTGGACCCACCTTAGCCTCCCATCAGATTAACCTGTCCTCTGTCCAATACAGGTGAGGATATCAAGGACACTAGTGCAGCATCATAAATCTGCCAGGGAGTGAGGCCTTTCCCCCTTCCACCCCATGGCAACTTTGTAAGATCTGTAATTGCTTCCTAGAGGAGATGCAAACATGGTACCTCCTGAACAAGTAATGTATTACTTGCAGCATGAAACTTGCCTGGCTTTTAATGCTGCTGTTACAATTAGCTTAGGCAGACTCCTACCCCCTACTCAATCTCCCAGTGGCCCCTCCAGCAACCATATCAGTAGATGAACCCAGGTCATCTGGAACACAGTAAGGACTTCGTCACCCTGAAAAATAATTTTGGTATTATCCCTCTCTCTCTTCCTCTCTTTCTCTCTCTCTCTCTCTCTATATATATATATATATATATATATATCGCAGTTCCCCGAAAATAAGACCAGGTCTTATACTCTTTCCCCCGCCGAAAAACGCATTAGGGCTTATTATCAGGGGATGCCTTATTTACCCCCTCGTACAACAATCTACATTTATTCATTTATTCATGTACAAAAATCGGCATTTATTCATATACACAAATCGACATTTATTCATGTACAAAAGCTGACATTTATTCATGTACATAAATTGACATTTATTTGGTACATTTCTGTTATTGGACAACAGTTCTAAGTAACGCGTTAACAGTTGTGTGAGAATTCTACATAAACAGTGCAAGAAACATTTCAACTTCAGAATATCTACACCTTGGCTTTCACAGTGCAATATTTCATGCTTAACAGAAAGTGCAGAAAATCTCAATACATGTGTATTGGTGGAGCGGAATAAAACTGAAAGCAGAAGCAATCCATTCTGTTGCCCCGATAATGGAAATGTTATTCAAATGCAGTCATGTCATCTTCTTCTGGAACATTGTCATAACTCTCCAACCCCTGAATTCTGGCCTGAATTTCTTGTGACTCCATTTCCTGTAGAACCATTGGCCCCAATCTGTCATGCCTAGCAACAGAGCTCTCCTTAAATGAGCACTGCTTGTCCAAGTAGCCTGCTAGTAGTGCATAGGCAAGACAGCTGTCAGTGATTTTATCCCATGAGTTTTTCACCCAAGTCACGACTTCTTGCAGGTTAGGCTTCACAAAGTTTCCATGCTGATTTCTCTCTATTCTATTTTCAATGTAGTCATTGAATTCCATGCGCAAATGGTCCTTGAATGGCTTGTTTATTGCAATATCAAGAGTCTGGAGATAGGCAGTCATTCCTGCAGGAATCATTATTTGATCTATTCTTCTCCATGCAAGGAATTTCTTCATGTCTTTAGTGTGATAAGTGCTGGCTGAATCCCAGACTAGCAGACCTCTTTCGCCACCTCGCAAAGCAAGTGGCAGCATTACATCGACCAACTTCCTTATAACTACTTGTGTGCACCAGGCTTTTTTGGTTTCAAGAATGTAAATGCCTGAAACACGTTCAGTCTTATCCTTACTAATGATTAGAGGTGGGGTTTTATTTCCATCTAGACGAATTGCCAAAATACAGGTAACACCTGCACTCTCGTAATCAGTGGATGGAATGTAGATTGACGAGGCACCCCTCTGATCAATTGTTGTTTGAGATCCTTGGCCTATAAACACTGCAGTTTCATCCATAGCAATCATGTTGGAGAGTTGGTATTTAGAGAAGTCGATGCCATTCACAAAGGACTTGAACGCAAGTGTATGTTTAATAACTTCAGTATCTTCCATCTTGAACAGTGTTGTTAATTTTCTGAGAGACAGTTCATATCGCTGAAGGAAGCCATCCAGCCAATGTTGTGATGCTTTGAATTCTTCTGGGGATATTTCTAACTGTGGTGCCTTTGCAAAGGGCAAATGCTTGAATATCAGCCCTGCGCACAACCAAAGCCTTTGCTCTCCTGTTAACAATCCACTCACAGATGATGTCTTCCAGCTCAGGAAATAATGGTTGCCACCCTGATCCACACTTGCACTTCTTAGCATTTCCCTCGTCGGCCTGTTGACTGAGGTTATCGTACGCAGCATGCCATTTTCAGACCATTTGGAGATCTAACTTCTTCTCTTTGCAAAAAGCCATCAGATTCTTTTCCCAGGAGTCCTCCATAATTCCTTTCTTGTACTCGATGGAATAACTCTTTCTTTTTGCACTCATCTTGTCTGGGGGGGGGGTAGTTGAAGACTTATGAGACTGGAGTGACAACATAAAATGGCTACGGTTAAGAAGACACAACCACAGCCATTCATTATCAAGTGCATGTGCTTTACACGCGTTGTCTGTACTTTGACTATCAAAGTACACCTGCCAGTGTTTATGGGCCAAGGATCTCAACCATCAAGTGTGAGTGATGATTAGAGTTACAGTAAGAATTGTGGAGGACTCCCAGGGAAAGAATCTTATGACTTTCTGCAAAGAGAAGAAGTTGGGTGTCCGAATGGTCTGAAAATGATGAGCAGAGTACAATAACTTCAGTCAACAGATGTCAATAATATTATTTTATAATTCAACACGTCTATCATGTGTTGTTGACAATCTTAACTGGGGCTTATTTTTGGGGTAGGGCTTATATCATGACCACCCTGGAAAACGATGCTAGGCCTTATTCTCTGGTTAGGTCTTATTTACAAAGAAATACGGTATAACTATATATATATATATATATATATATATATATATGTGTGTGTGTGTGTGTGTGTGTGTGTGTGTGTGTGTGTGTGTGTGTGTGTGTGTGTGTGTGTATGTCTGTGTGTGCGTGTGCGTATTTCTGTGAATTGTTTGCACATCGTAGAAACCAATTGTCTTAACATAAAACTTAAGAAACACCCTAACTATCTTGACTGTAGATGAGCTATAAAACTGATCATGTGATTATTTCACAAAACACTTGGATGATTATGCATGAAATATTGATTACTGTTTTTTTTTCTGATTGTGGGGCATTAATTTAAGAAATAGTGAGAGGAACTGAGGATACATAAAGGAATGTGTAAAACAGACACTGACATAGAAATCAAAATGCAGTATAGTCAGTGCTGGAAGTGTTTACTGGCAGATTATTAAGAGATAAACATTTTTATGAGAACTGGATGTAGTAGTAGAAAGAGTTGAAAGTAAACATTAGGAGTATAGAAGAATAGGGAAGTACAGTGGTGCAATGAGTAGCAATACCACCTCATAGGAAGTGGTTTTCTGATTCATTTCTTGACTTGGGTGCCTTCTGTGTGGAGTCTGCATATCATTTGTGCGTGTTTTCCTCAGGTATTCTGCATCTCCAAAAGTTGTGGTAGGTAGATTTATGAAACTATATAGTTCCTAGGTGCACATGCAGTGTTTGTATGATAAAGAAAGGCCTGGCAATCTGCTTCTGTCTCCTACTTCCTAGTAAATGTCATGGATATTGGTGGCTGTTAACTGTGTCCCTATAGGACTTGGATGTGAATCATAATCCTGACTGGATGGATGAATGCTGGAATTGGAATGTAAAAAAGTCTGGAATTGAAGCAATTAGACACATGGAGGAATTACATACAGCTTTGGAAGAAAACATATAAATAAGAAGGAGACAGACAAGAGAAAGAATTATTTAATATATCAAAGAAACAAATGTGAGAGATGTATACAACCAAAAACTGATGCAAAAAGTACATAAAGCAATGGGTGAAAGAAAAAAAGATGACAGTGAAATGATGACTGTCATATAAAGCAGTTTAATATTAAAATTAAAACTTAAAATATAGATGCAAATTGAAAATTATGGGCAAAAGTATAGCAGGAGACAATGGGTTAGGAAAAAATAATCACAAGTAAATGAATGATAAACAGTTGCAAAAGTTTGTTATGCATTAAACTAACAGCTATTTGATGTTAAAGAAGAGATGGACACTGAAAAATAGGAGCTAAACCCTGGGATTAAGGAAGGTGTAATACAATGCTGAAGCCTTTGCTTGGAAAGTTTCCACATCATACTAACCCTTTTAAATTCACTGACCAGTTTAGCGCTGATGATTTCTCCTTGCAAGGCCCTCAGCGTGGAAAGTGGTCCCAGTGGCAAAACTGTGTGCTAATACAGTAGTCAGGGGAGTGGCTAATGCTAATTAGCCATGTGCTCCTCCGGAAATACCCATACCTCCTGACATGCTGCTGAGTAAAATGTTACTCTAGAATGAAAAATTGACTACCATAAAATAATGGCTGTCACCCATTTATTCCAGTGGGAATACTTGTGGTGCAGGTAAGTTAAGTGAAGATGTGAAGGTGGGGGGTGTTAATGTATGCATATGTGTGTGTGTATGCTCATGTCTATAAGGGCAGAAATGAGGCAGCATAAATGTGTGTGTGTGTGTGTGTGTATGTGTGTGTGTGTGTGTGTGTGTGTGTGTGTGTGTGTGTGTGTGTGTGTGTGTGTGTGTACGTGTGTGTGTGTGTTTGTGTGTGTGAAGGAGATGGCTTTGACAACGCTATGCATAGGCCGTTAGACATAAAACTCCATAATCAGGTATAAAATTATCAGAATCTGATTCAGAGGCATGGCAATGATATGGTAATGACCCAATAATGAAGGTTTCACCCATGTGGTCATACCTATCTCTAATCACATTTTCCCACTGTCACACTAACTGACCAACCAGGGTCAGGCAATTAGCTTGATCAGTAAGGATTTTATTGAATCCAGCCATTAAGTTTATTAACAAGAAAGGAAAAAGACATAATAAAAACTGAAGATGATTAACATTACTATAATGTTTAGGCAAGAATTAAAAGAAGGGAAATTATATAAAAATGTGAAGACTGGTTTATACAACATATAAGAGGAAATAAATAATAACAGAAATAATGACATTTTCATGGTGACTCAGAGAAATTATAGTAGAAAGAGATTTCAGAGAGGTTTATTCGGAAGTGCAGATTTAGAAACTGCATTTGGCAGATGATTTTAATGAGATTATACATTGATATATATGATAGATATGAAAGCAGATTGTGGTCTAGTAAATCCATAACAGGCATATATAAAACTCAGATATTAAGTCTATGGTGAAATGTTGTTTTTTATATATATATATATATATATATATATATACACATATATACATACACATATATAATATATATATATATATATATATATATATATATATATATATATATATATATATATATATACATACATACATATACATGTGTGTGTGTGTGTGTGTGTGTGTAAGAGTTGTAAACTGTTAAATTTGGACCTTTAAAGTCCTTCATTTTCTCACTTTGCATGAACTATGTGAAAAAAGAAATAAAACAAAAATAAGATTAAAAATAAAATAGTTTGGAAAATATTAAAATGAAAGCCGTGAAATACATAACAATTGTAAACAATCTAAGGGATTTTTCTGCGCACATGATTTAGTGAAGAAAAAAGAAAAATAACTTATGGGATTTATGAATCAAATTGAGGAAGAGCATAAGATGAAGGGGCTAGACAGATAGATAGCTATAGATAGATAGATAGATAGATAGATAGATAGATAGATAGATATAGATAGAGATTTTGATATCTATCTATCTATCTATCTATCTATCTATCTATCTATCTATTTGTCTATCGATAGGTTATGGTGCAAAGAATAAATTAACAAATGTAGTAGTGTCAAATGAGCTTTTCTACACTTACTTTGATACTGGAAGAAGAAATATTAGTGTAAAACCATGAAAATTGTCAGTTTGATCTAGAAGGAATGTGAACATGTGAAATAAGAAAGTTCATTTAATGAAGTCATCTTTATTTGGTTTAGAGAATTATGTAGATATAGTTTATCTGTTGCCTGCATACTAAGAGAAAGAAGTGTCAGAGATAAGTTGAAGGGACAAATTAGCATTTTGAGAATTTAGAGAATTAAGCATTAAATAAAGAAATGGAACACTTAACCTATAGAGGACTAGACTGAAAGATGAATGTAGTATAAAGAAAATTGCCAGTAAATTTTACTTAAAAGATGGATTGATGGAGTTTAATAAGTTCAGAAAACAAGGTTTTAAAACAAAAAGGAAAATAATTAAATACAAGCTCAAAATTATTAATATTATCATCATTTTTACTATTGTTGTTGTTTTGATTTGTGCATTTGTTTTGCCAAATAATATGTGGAAAATACCTAGTTAATGAATAAGTGTAGTAAAAGTGATTACAAAAACTGTGCAACTGAAGAACAGACTCTTTTTTTTTGATAAGAGTTATAAATCTATACAAAGAAATTGGTCAAAAATGTAAATTACAATATTTAGAAGAAAGAAATGAATCAATGAAGTACGCATATAATGTAGTAGTTATGAAAAATTACAAAATGTTAGAAATCGAATTGTTTGAGGTAATTGGGTTTAAGTTATAGAAAGTATGCTTATAAACATATGTATTTTTTTACAGGAGACTCCAAAAGGTGTGCTAAATAATATTGATGTGTGTGTGCTCTACCTCTGTTAACAAATTGAAATAAATAAATAAATGTGTAGTGTGGTAGGTCAAAGAGCTAGAATGAATTAAGATGTGTAAAGGGTAAATGCATTATACAAATGCATCATATAATACATGCAGTGCTGTATAAGTACAATTGAAAATGTGATGAAAAGATATAATACAGACTGTAACTTTTGGTTTTAATAAACGTCTTCTACGGTTTACAGTATGTGTCATGAAACTGAAAAATGGAACCTCTGCTTATCCTTTGTCATACAAAAGATAACAAATCAGAAGTGCAGCACCCCTACACCAAATGCTGCGCTACAGTGTCTGTTCTGAAAATTAATCCAAACACCTGCCCTGAGATTCAGCAAAAGTTGTTTGTAGTTTTGCAAATTGTCTGCTATAGGTACCTCATTTTACTTGATCATGAAAAATGTGATTAACTGACAACTTTAATCACAATGAGAAAGACCTTATTATCAGCTAATTTGAATGCCTCTAAATTGCATTTTTTTTGTTACTCATGTAACGATAGTGTCCTCTGATGGACCATGAATTAGTGGCTCAGGCACTGCAACATACTCACATACCCATTCAAACACTCCTACAGAGATACACACACACACTCCCAGATATCCCCTACCCACACACACACACATACACACACACACACACACACACACACACACACACACACACACACACACACACACACACACACACACACTCAACATCCCACACGCTTCTCACACTTGATCAGACACATAGATACACGCACACATACTCATTCATAACTTACATCCAACCCTAGTTCTCCACTGAAGCTTTGCTGAACTTATCTGCACCATGGTGTATTACCTTCACTGGGTGACTGCCATCTTTTGGTTGAATTACATTTTTTAAGCTGACTGTGGTAACATACTCATTACTTGGCAACATCTACTAATTTTTTTAAAGTTCTTGTGTAATATCTAGTAAATTAGGAAGTAAACATCCTGTAGCATTTTGTTCATATATTTTGTCTGACTGTCTGCATGTCTGCTGGTCTATAACCTCTGTTATTCAGGATCATTAATGGGTTCACAAGGACTCATTTCAGTTACTACCTGTGAAAGGCAATGCAACACAAAATGTAGCAATACATAACAGTGACTCGTGTAGAACAGTGAGTTACAAAGAGCATAACATGTATATTAAAATGTACAATGTCCAACAACAATAAATGCAAAACAGCAGTTAATACAAACACTATCATGCCTGTTTGGACATTACAGTGTATAGTACACATAGCAGAGAAAAATAGACATTATTTTTGTGGTCTTTCAGAAAATGATAAAATAAGGTGCATTTCTAAAAGATCCGAGACAATGTGCTATTCATATATGGAAGCAATGACCAAATAGAAGCCTAGAAAGTGAGGGCAGTATAGAGGATAATTTATGTGATGGAAGGATGGGGAACACATTTAAACATTCCAGTTTCTTTTAGATGTGTACTTATTTTACTTCTAAACTTCTGAATGGTCAAACAGCTACTAAAACAACCTCCGGTTTCCAGAGTGAAGGACCAAGAACCCATGGTCAGCGAATATGTGTGGGTTAATAAATCTCTGTATAACTATTGTTCTTTCATCATGAGACCTCATAATATGGGGAGTCATTCTGGGGTTGAGGAGAGAGATGAACTTTCAGAATTGTAAAAATATGAGTGAGAACAAGAAGATCTGTGTCCTCGTTTATAAATAACTATTTGACATGAGAGAGAGAGGTGTAACGATGCTTATCCTTCAGAGTCAGCAAAAGAAATCTGCAGGTCCTCTTGGAGGCTATCTAGAGAGCATGTAGGTTTCTACTAGTGCTGCTGGCAGTTAGTGAAAAGTCATATTCTGTCTGCACTTGTAACTATTTTTACCCGTGTCAAATTTTGCTTCAAGGGTGAAAAACCTTCATAATTTACAATGATTAAAGAGATTGTATTTCATTTTGTGCTTAATCTGACTTAGGTGAGCATTCAGTAAAGAAATTCAGATTTTGACAGAATGATTTTTAAACTCTCTGAGGTATGAAAACATTTCCTTGTCTTTGTTTCATTGTATAATGAGATGCTTATCACCGAGCCAGTTTAGGAGGTTTGTGAGTCCACTTTGGAGATCAAGTTTTTTTGTTACATAAGAAAGAAAAGACCTAAAGTTAACACCATCATCAATATATACGATAACATTAGAGAAAGGATAATCAGAAAAAGAGTAAAGTGATGTGGTAAAAATAAGACAGAAAAGGACAACACAGAGAAGAAACATGACCATAATTTGACTCCAAATGATAATTCAGTCAGATAACTTTAAATTATGAGATAACACTTGGGGAGAATCTATCAGAGGACAAAGAAGCAATAAGAGTCTAGGAGTGTTTTTTGGTTAACCAGATTGTAGGCTTTAGTTTGGTCAAACAAAGTATCAATAAGAGACCATTTTCTCAAAACATTTTCAGTTAGAGTTCTAAAACTATGAAAACACAATTACATATTAGCAATAGGTGGAATTTGGCTGATATATTCCCACAGAGCTGTGTTATAAAGTAACATAAATGTATACATTGTTTTTGATTCACCAAATAGAAAATCCTCACCTATGAAGGATTTACATTGCTGATATTACCAAGGATTCATCAACACCCAGGGGAATCTGCTTAGTATATTTAAATAAATAATGACTGCAGATATTTGGCAGCTTTATACATGCTTTTCATACTGTGTTTCCAAAATAAGACAGTTTATTCTAAAATAAAGTTAAAACTGATGTTAATCAGTTTTATATGGTTTGAACAGCAATAAATCAGCTAGCATATTGATCATCTGATAGACATGTCATCAACAACATCTCCATTCTGTGGAGGTTTCATTCCTTTATTCCTCACAGCCCTTTTTATAAACAAATCATATTAAATGTTCACCAGAATAAGATGGAGTGGCCATCTGTTGCAGCTGGACCTTTATGCCTTCTACTTGTGGACTCAGCTAAGCAATAGTTGTCCAAATCTACATGAGCTCTTTGCTAATTTGCATTATTTGTTATACAGCTAACTGGAATGATAGCAAAAAAGACCACTTTGATTCATGACCCAGAACACACAAAAGTATGGAAAATATAAATAATAAAAAATAAATAAATAAAACGTGGAATATATAATATTAAATTAATGGAATATCTCATACTTCATAAATAATTCCACCATAATATGACATAAAACTAGTTACAGTGAGAGAGATTATGCATGTGTCAGGACCGGGTAATACTGCTGAAGTAGATAGAATGAGAAGACACTATAAATTAAAGCCGTACATCAGTGGCATAAGATGGAAATGTCATTTGAGGCGCAACAAGATATCAGTGTCCATTCAATAGATGGTGGCTGTTGACAAGTAGCCATGCTACCACTACTGCAGCTGTAACAAGGAATTAAAATGAGAAGACAAAGCAAAATGATGTGTCCTTGCTGACTATAGGAAGAGAACTATACAAAGTAGAAGGGTAATAGCTGAGGGAAGGGAGCTTGTACATTAAAGGGGAGATAATAAACTGGGCACCTCTGTTAATGGGAAGTTATTTATCCCTGCAGAAAAGTTGCAGACATGTGTGAAACTGAATGAATCTTTACATTTTATTCACTATTGTCTATAATCATGAAGCATTACAAGAGGTAGAAGTACTAGGAAGATATATCGAGATAAATGAAAACAATCTTTCCCAATATTGCTCTTGAGGAAACAGAGTATGAAAGATACCGTGTGCACTTTTCAGCTAATTAGAAATCTTGTTCTATAACTGGTCAATATGGCAGCTAAAAGAAAGAGTGGGATCCATCCTCAAAATGAGGTATTTAGAATGCACAATAGAGTTGACTGCCGCCAAACATTGGAGTTATCGAAAAGCATTGATCAAGTTTACCTTTTTGTGGTGTATACCAAGGATGCATGTGGATATGTAATACACATTTGGAAATGGCTGGGGCAGTAGAGAGGAAATACAAAAAAAAAATCCATCTACAGTTGTCAGGATAGCAGCATATAATGATGTCATCATCTGCTCACTACACACTTTCCCTGATTGCTTACACTCAGGCTTTCCCACTTATAGGGCTTTACTTCAAAATGTTAAGTTAAGGACAGGTACAAAGGGAAAGCAGAGCAGAACACCAATGAAGTGCTCTGGGACATATCTGATGGCATAGAGCTATAGTAGGAATAAATAAAAAATGAAATAAAATAAAATAAAAGGAAAAAGATTTCTCATCAAAATTGCATGGACCAACAATCCGATGACTTTCTATTATGAAAACTAAGAAACTGCTCCTCTTCCTGACCCTATATTTTGAGTTTGGAAAGCAAGTGATCTGATTTTTAACCCTCAGAGGTTCTGACATGGCTCAAACCTATGCTGACATACCAATTTTAGCAAGGGTAAAGTCTAGCTGCACCTTTCCATGGAAGCCTGTGCCCCCACACCACCTGTTTGGTGATCACATAACTGCAAAGAATGGGGAGCAATCAGTGCTTTGTGAAACTGATCACTCCTTTCCATAATTGTGTAGCCTCAAATGACAAGTAGTAGAACCCAAAACGTAACTGGATCACAGCATTTTACAGTCAATGTGGTATAGTGTCTCAGATGACAGTGGCACAATGTGATCACTTCAGCAAGTTGATGACTGTAGCTCAGTCAGAAACAGATAAACATGATAAATGGTGGAGATCCCAAATAAAATCCAGATACATGAAACAAAGTTTGGCAGCTAGCTCAAAGGATTAAAGCCATGAGCTGTTAATAAATTGTTTTCTCTAATAAAGGGTTTGATTCCTTTAGCCTCCTTTTGCCTACTGTGTGATTTCAAACAAGACACTTAACCAGATAGTGGTCTGTGGTAACTTGCAAATTGAGCTAGATCCTTAACAGTTTCATTGATTGCAAGCATATTAATTAACTATGGACCCAAACAGCACTAATGCATAATTTAGACTCATTACATTTTGTAAGACTTGAAGAAGTGTTATGCTTCAGAACCCAATGTTTCTGCCTCAAATTTGATCTCCCAAATCCATGCAATATCAAAATGTTCCTCTTAGAACTCTACTGCCCTCATGATTTAACTGTTAGTGTACTCCTCATATTATTAAGTGCTTGCTGTATCTTTCACACTGTATGCACAAATCATTGCTATGTTATGTACAGCAATCATTGCATGCACAGATTGCACAATATGAGTAATGTTTTACAAGATTCCTTGACAGAAGGAAAGTAATTGCATTATGCAACTATTTGTGTTTTAACTATTCAAGTTGGATACAAAGTGAGTGCATCTTTCTACAGACAGGCAAACATATTTTCTTCAGGTAAAAGAAAAGGCAGTTGAACCACTAATAAAGTAAGAGCAAATGTGTCATGAACATTTATTTAATTATTTATTTTAGTTGTGTAAGCATTTATTTATTTTCTTATGTACTTATTTATTTGATTATAATGTCACATGTTTCTTACTGAAAAAGGTGTTACAGTTTGGAATTATATGCTTCTAATATACAAGCTGTGTGAGTCTGCCTGTATATGTGTGCATTAACACTATGATTTACACCTCCTAACTTATATGTTATCAGGCAGTAGTTTTTGAATCTATGGATAGTGTGTCACAACAAAGAAGTGAGGGCTCTGAAATGATGCCAGTGTTATTTTTGTTGTCCTACATTATTCAAATGACCAATAAAGTGGCACTAGAGATATCAACAAATGATGAAAAAATACAGCTGGAGGACATAAAAGTGTGCCTTGAACATGAAGAAAGAGAAGAATCTCTCTGTGGAATCAAAGCATCTCCTAAGGAGGATGTGCACCCCATGTTCCTGGCACAAATCTCTCTGTGGTATCAAACCATTTCCTAAGGAGGATGTGAACCCCATGTTCCTGGCATGAATTTCTCTGTGGTGTCAAACCATCTCCTAAGGAGGATATTCATCCCATGTTCCTGTCACGAATCTCTCTGTGGTATCAAACCATCTCCTAAGGAGGATGTGCACCCCATATTCCTGGCCTGAATCTCTCTGTGATATCAAGCCATCTCCTAAGGAGGATGTGAGTCCCATGTTCCTGGCTATGAAAGATCCTCTCCTCTTTGAGACACTCAGTCCACATCTGTCAACGACATACTGATGAGTGTGTCAGTATACAAAGATGGCCTACCACAATATATTTTAAAAATAATAAAAAATTCAAACTATTTCTCAGTGGCAACTTTTTCAACCCTTCAAACAATGTCATTCAGTCACATTTTTAAAATGGACTGCAATGAATACATTCGCAGACTTAACTTTCAAACGACATTACAGTCATTAAACTTCTAGAACACATTCAGACCATAAGCTTGTTACTAAAAGTTTGACAGGTTTTTGTACAAATGGATCATGGGTGTGAAGTTTCAATTTGGAAAGGATGGTTGAGAAGAAGTATTAGGGGTTTATACTACTTGCATGCTCACCAAGAAGGTAGCTAAGTAGGACTGGGGTTTTATTTCACTTGTTTGCTCACCAGATGGAAGGCACAAATTTCAGAAGCTTCTCTTAAGTATGCAAGTGGAAACTGAAGGGGTAGAAATGCAAGGCAATAGGGTGAGTCTTCTGTGCCAGGCATTATCTTATCACAATGCCACTTATGGTAACGATGCACCATTGTCTATACAAATGTTCTGATGTATGTATTCATTCTTTTATCAATGTAACTTGTATTATGCTTAACCTTATATGATATATGGTAGCTTGCAAATCTCAGATGTATTACAGCAGAAAGAAATGAACAGTGACATTACTATGCATTATTACAAGTGTAATATATGTGTGCAGAGCTATATTTCCTCTTCTCTGGTAATTCCCGTAGAACTTTTCAGTCCAGCAATTAATAAATTAAAGAAATATAGCTTTTCAGATGCTAGAGTTTCTCTGCACAGACACTTGATGGCTCGCTACAAACTACGATATGCTTTTGTGAGCCATTAAAACTCAATCTGTCTTATGCTGCTTTAAAATGATATTGAACAACAGAGAGCTCAGTGTAACATAGCAAAATAGGGTATGGCATGGAATAGAAGCAGACTGTATACTGCTGTCTGTGTGTGTGTGTGTGTGTGTGTGTGTGTGTGTGTGTGTGTGTGTGTGTGTGTGTGTGTGTGTGTGTGTGTGTGTGTGTGTGTGTGCACTTAATATTCCCTCTGGCCATAACTGTCTTGAGGAGGATGATAACTTAAACATGTCATGTATTAATTATTCTTTTTCAGCTCCACAAGAAGAGCATCTCTGACTCTAAAGCAGAATAATTTTGTAATGGCTCTATAATCAGCCTAAAGCAGACAGTGCAACCCTTGCAGTAAATAAATACATTCATTGGAGAGAGGTCATTGCTTGGCATAACATGAAGTGACTGTGGTTACATGATGTGCAAATGTGGACATTTTTCTGACAATTATATTCTTAGCTTCATGTTTATAGAAGGCTAATACAATAAAATCACTGTATTGAATATGCATGGTTGTAAAGCCATCAGTGATATCAACTATGAAAAAATGGCAGTTGAACTATGTAACCTTTGTGCAAGTCAAAAGTAGGAATGAGTTTTGCTTTATAAATCAGTCCACACTAAACAGTATTTAAAAGTGGAAATTGGTTTTCCAGTGATAGTTTAATTTATGTTAAATGAATCTCCATTTTATTTTATGAAGTGAACTGTTTACCTTTCCTGACATTAACTGGTGTCTGGGATGGTCACTGCCTCCAATGTCTCTTCTGAGTGTTTGGTTTTAAGTTATTTTTACAGCTGGGATGCTTCAAATAGTTTTAGACTAAAATTCTACTGTGTAGAACGTTGATCCTTAATACATAAAAGTCCTTATAAAGTAGCTAAATATAAAGCCATTCAATTAGCCATCACAATATGCATCACAAATTCTCCATGCTTGATGTGTTAACGTTTGGTAATTTATTTTAAAAAACGCTTTACCTAACCTTCAGCAACAGTTTGACAAAAGTCTGTTAGGCAGTGCTATGGAAATGAGCTACCCTTCAAAACTACAGACTGCTACTCAATATTATTCTTATTTTCAATATCTGAGCAGATGAGAAGTAAAATTGAAAAGATTTAGAAAAGTTTATTTATTTATTTCTTGATTTGCATTTGCTTATTGGGAAAGTCTGACTAGGCTGAAAGCCTCTTTTTAGGCCAAGGAGTAAAGCTCCACTAGTAAGCTGAAGTAATTAAAAACCAGATATTACAACAGTTTCAATAGTAAAGTTATACTAGATAACGTAAAAAATGTAAAACAGTGATTACGTCAAATGCAATACAACAATCAAATCAAGGAAATGGATGAAGGTAGTGAATCAGAAACATGGCAGCAGTACAGCTTTTCTTTTTATGGAAGGCATGAGTGAAAAAAGCTATATACACAGATGGAAAAGAAATGTGAGAAAAGTACAGAGTTCCTAAATGATTTTGCTGGATTATAGGTGTATATGGGTATGATGTTTGCTGCACTTTTACAGAGGAGATGATGATGTTACAAGTAATGTGAGTTAAGATCAGTTGTATATAGGAACAACAACTAGACAGACATTAGTGACAGCAAAGTGCAGTTAAGTTAATGTATATTGATAAGAAGTGTCAGTGGCACAACAGGAAGCACACTTGCCTTTAGCACAGAAGGCTTTGGGTTCTATTCCCATACCAGGTAACTTCAGCATTGAAACTGCAGTGCAACATAAAGGTGGTGCTGTACTCCTGAGTGTGTTGAACTTCAGATGAAGTGTTAAACCATGACCCCATCAATGTGAGTTGGTGGTAGCTCAGGTAGATGTAATAGATACCATGGGGGTTCTTTATTGATTACAATAAATAAACATCTGCCGAAGCAACAGAGACCTCCAAAGCAGATACGCAAGCAACCTCCACCCCTGACACAACCCAAATGACACATAGCCCACAAACTCAGTGTGCCACTCAACCACAGCCCTTAAGGCATAACAACATACTTAACACTCTAGTCATAGGTGACTCTATAGTCAGGCACACTGATGTTCCACTCACCAGGCTACACAAGGAGAAAGTTACTGTCAGCTGCCTGTCGGGTGCCAGGATCTGCCACATAATGCATGTACTCAGGTCACTCCACAACAAGTACAAATATGACTCTGTCATTGTCCATGTTGGTGTGAATGACCTGAGACGTACCTCCCTGGACTACATGAAAAGAGACATGGAGGAGCTCTCTGATCTTGTAGCCCAGGCAGGTATGACCCTAGCCCTGAGAAGCATCCTGCCATCACCCAGAATAATACCACAATACAAGGACAAAATGATTGACTTCAACAATTGGCTAAGCTTCTGTTGTCATTCTAAGGGGATCCAGTATCTGTCTGCCTGGGATGACATGTTCGACAGAGCATTATGGTTTCCCAGAGATGGCCTACAACTGTCACCCTTGGGATTCCGGATATTGGCTAAGGCTCTTGCCACCCGTCCCCTATAGTGCCTTTTTTAGGCAAGGTTCAAATGACAAATTCATCACCATAACAGGTACAAGCAAGCAAAACCTGAGGGTAATGCTACTCAATGCTAGAAGTCTAAACCTCAAAATGCACACACTCAAGGCACTCCTTAAAATGGAGAACATCAACATCTGTGCACTGACAGAGACCTGGTTCAAGGCTCCAGAGAGCACCCTTGCATTACCAAGCTATAATTCATACCACACCTTTCGGCCACCTAACCTGGACTGAAACACTAAAGGCAGAGGCGTGTCCATATTCATTAAGGAAATCCATACCTCCAGGCTAGTTGCCCAGCATAATGCATCCGAGATTATCCAAGTGCAACTAACTCTGGGCAAGACCGCAATCCAAATTGTAGGTTGCTACAGATCCCCCACCATGCCCCAGGATTCCCACTCCTCATTTCTTGATACACTGGAAAATATTAGGGGACAACCCAACACCCTAATAATGGGCAATTTCCAACTACCCCTCAATTAACTGGGAAAACTACTCATGTATCAACTCTTTTGCTCAATGTTTTCTGGAATTCATAATTTCCATTGCCTTGGAACAACTTATCCATACCCCCACCAGGGGCAGCAATATCCTAGACCTGGTCATTACCAACATGGGTGATCGGTGTTCCACACCAGAGGTCAATTCCTCATTGGTCGGATTTGACCACAAGCTAATCACCCTAGACATCCACATCCCTCCCCCACCCCCCATTAGGGAAACCACCGTAAAAAAATTTCTCCAAAGCCAACTTCACGCTTCTTAAGACAGATGTGTCAAACTTCACAACACCCATCCAGATGGACAATAGAGGTACGACTGCTGAATCCTACACAAATGCCCTTTATAAGCACTTACACGAGTGCATGGATCATGCTATCCCTAACAGAACCAAGATGCTATCCTTAATAAAAGGAAGCCAATCTGGTGGCCCCCTGCCATACACAAACTCTACAATAGAGGAAAGAAACTGCTGAAAAAAAGAGTAAAATCCCATGATTGGAGAAACTCCCTGGTCAGCCTCAGTAAGAAGTTGAGATCCCTCATAAAATCCTCCAAAGCTAGTGACAAAAACAAAATCGCCACTGTTTCTAAAGACAACCACAAAGCATTCTATAGCTATGTCAAGAATCTCAATGGCAACACTCAGATCTGCTCTGAGTTACAGCACAATGGCACTAAATATACAGAACCAACTGATATTGCCAACATCCTGGCAGATAGGTTAAGTGCTAACTTTACCCCCCTCTCACCCACTAAATGTCCCATCTCTATAACGGTTGATAGCAAAGTTGCTGTAATCATGGCTGCACAGGTAAAAAACACACTCACCAAAGCCAAGAACACAGCATCCATGGGACCTGACAATATCCCAGGCTGCGTTCTACATGAACTACAGAATGAACTGGCACCCCACCTAAGTACCATGCTCAATCATAGCCTCACCTCAGGCTTTGTGCCCACTGAATGGTACACAGAGATGGTTATCCCACTCCACAAAGGGGGATCCACCACGGACCCCAGGAACTGCTGCCCCATTAGCCGGATGAGCCTGGTCTGCAAGGCCATGGAATGTATCATCATCAACCTTTCTTTCCTTCTCTTCCTTTCTTACTTTATCCTCAGTCTATTCATTATGCTTTCTAATTATGTTACTTTGTAAAAAAGTACTATGCTTTCCCCATGACATAATATGCAGGATCTTATATCTCACTAGGAAGATATTTAAATCCATAAACTCAACCTATACTAACTCTGATACCTTTCCTATCTTTCCTTCTCTTCCTTTCTAACTTTATCCTCAGTCTATTCATTATGCTTTCTAATTATGTTACTTTGTAAAATGTACTATGCTTTGCCCATGACATAATATGTGGGATCTTATATCTCACTTATGTGTAAGACTATTGTGTTATTAATCTCCCAATTTCCTCAAAAAAAAAAAAAAAAAAAAAAAAAACTTTTTTTTTTTACTTGACTTCCTTCTTACTATTTTAGCTGTAATTACTTTTATGTTTACTTTTTATTAAACTATGTATTAATACTTGGAGCTTTTCTCCCTGGGCCTCTACTGAAAATGGACATATATCCAGCTAGATTAGCCCGGTCAACAAATGTAAAATAAAATAAAAAATAAAATAAATTATAAACAAAGATATTGGTAATTTCAAAACTCAGGACCCCATCCAGTTTGGGTTTGTAAAAGGCAGATCATGTCTCCTAAACCTGATCGACGTCTTTGAAGCAGTCACCAAAGTGGTAGATGAGGGTAAGGTGGTTCACACAGCCTATCTAGATCTCACCAAGGTTTTTTGACACCATCCCCCCCTCTGGAATTAGAGATAAACTCACTAAACTAGGTATAAATCCCTATGTCACAAGATGGGTTGCCAACTGGCTCACTTACAGAACCCACACTGTGAAAGTAGCAGACTCCAAATCCAACTTCAGACCAGTGACAAGTGGAGTACCACAGGGTTCATTCCTGGATCCTTTCCTGTTTTGTATCTACTTTTTTGAAGTACAGGCTAACACAGAAGGTCTTCAGCTAATGAAGTTTGCAGATGACTGCAAACTAGGAGCCATAATTGAAACTCCTAACAATGTGGACATCCTACAAAAGGACCTCACTGAGACAGATGTCTGGTGTCAAAGCCATGGCCTCAAGCTCAATGCCAAAAAGTGCATTGTCATCCCTTTTGGTAAAAACTCTGTACCCATGAGCTACCACATAGGCGGTAGTCTACTTAACACCAAAAGTGTGATAAGAGACCTTGGGACACAGGTGGACAGTATTCTTTCCTTTCACTATACAAGCCCAAGACAATACCACGATAGAAGTTGTCCCACACACTAAATTACTAGGCATTATTATAGATGAAAACCTTAACTTTGATTTACACATAAACAATAATATCAAAAAAACACACCAAAAGCTTGGTATGCTCTACAGGCACCAACACTTTCTTAGCCTCTCTACTAGACAAACCCTTGCAACTACCTTTTTATTACCCTCTCTCCTTTATGGTGCCCTTCTCCTCACTAATATCCAAAATTCTACAAAATCCAAACTTGTTATGTGTTACAACAGAATAGCAAAATTTGCCACCAAGGCCACATTCTCATCCCACCATTGTAAGTCACTGAAGCAATTAGGGTGGCTGGAACTCCTCCACCATCTCTCATTCACCCAACTAACTACTGTGCACAAAATAATCTACAGACCCACAGACTGTCCTGCTCTCTCAACTCTACTTGCCAAATACCATTCCAACAGGCATCTAAGATCTGAAAATCATCTACTTCTAAAAGTAGATAAGCCCACCTTACCTGCTGGTCAACTCCTCTATGCCTTTACTATCGCCAAACTATGGAACTCACTTCCACCTTCTATAAGAAACACAGGCAGCACCACCACCTTCAAACAAATGCTGAAAAATCATCTCAACTCTTCCTGGCTATGTTCCTGCTCTATAACCTAACCTCTTCACTCTCCGTATATGATTACTAAACTCCTATGTCTTTTGCTACTAGTGACTGATGATATTTTCTCCATATTTATTTTTATCTTCACTTGTTGATTCTGGTACAATAATACTGATTAATATATCTCTGTTTATACCACTCTGATTGAATTAATTGAATTCTGCTTTAATGTATATTTTCTGTATATACTGCTGTAATCAAACAAACTAGATTCCTGCTTTTATGTATATATTCTGTATATGTTACTATATTTACTATCTGTAACACTATTTCTGCTTCTGTACTAATTAATGTTTATATTTTTTCAGTATCTAGTTGGAGCTTTTCTCCCCATGCCTCCACTGAAAATGGGCTCTTTCAGGCCCAGTAGACTTATCCCGGTAAACAAATGCAATAAATAAATAAATAATTAATTACATCGCCACAGTAGTCAGGAAATCCTTCTGTGTGGCACACCTCATCACAAAAGGTTTCTCATCCAGGAAAAAAGAGGTAATTGTTGCCCTCTACTCATCACTCATTAGACCCATTATATAGTACAATCCCCTTTTGCTATGTACCTCACAAGACATCTACAACAACTGGAAAGGCTGCAAAAATACCTCACAAAGAGGATTACCAGCCTCAAACAGATGCCCTATGCAGACCGTCTCAAAAGACTCCAGTTTTACTCTGTCACATATCGCCTTCTCAGAGGTGATCTCTGCCTAACATACAAAGCTATGTCAAACGCAGAGCTGTTGGACATGCTCCACTTAAAGAAATCCCAATCCCTCTGAGCTACATGTTCTAGGGACCTAAACCTTGTCACCACAATAAACTGAATATGCTGGAGGGATAGATTCCTGTCCCAGAGAATTCCCATACTCTGGAACAAACTACCTATCTATATTAAGCAAAGCTTCTCATTAGCACTCTTCAAAAAAAATATTGATGATTGGTTGGGAAATAGGAAATTCATCCCGGGGATCACTTCTGTGGCTCTGCTCAACAGGGGCACAGGAAAATAATTTTCTTGGGTGGCGAAAGCCAGGGTACCTTTTTGGCTAGGCTTATATAGGCCCTAGGACTAATTGCCTAGTACTTACCTATGAACCTATATACATTACTTTCATTAGCTTACATTCTAAATTTTAACAGCATATGTAACTTCATATATTAATCATTTTAATTATCCCCCACTCTTTTTTCTACAACCATAAATGTATTTTTTTCAAAATTTCATCTAATACCCATTTTCCATTGCATTTTATTTCATTAAATCTTTTATTCCATATAACCCACAAAAGACAGAATATTTTTTATCAATTTACTTTGCTTCTTTATTCCTTTTACCACCATACTATCCATATTCTATCATATTCATATTTATATTTTTTACAATTTTATCATTAAATATTTTAATTTCATCTAACTTTTTCACAATTTTTAACTCTTATACAATTCAAGGAAACATGCTCCATTGCCTCAGTTTTACCACAATAACTACATATTCTGTCCTGAATTATTTTATATGGCATATTTGCTTTAATGGACAATTTACTTATCATTAATCTGCACATAAAATCTTTGCATTCATACATTTTTACTTCACACAAGCCTGGTTTTAATAGCACTTCATTTTTATTATCTACATTTTTTAACTGATAGACATAATAACATTCTCTCTTTATATTTTCATACCATTCTTTCCTGTCTTTTCCAACATTTTCAATTTTTAATTTCCATAGTCATATCTTATTATGATATTCTTCAATCTCATTATTAATAACAGTCTTACATCTTTTTCCATGTCTTAAACTTGGCCAGTCTTCATTATATTTATATTCCATTATATCATGCACTATATTTCTGATTTTTCTTTTAATCCCTTCAATACTTTATACAGATTAAATGAAGGTGCATGTACTACAGGAGTTACTAATCTTAATCCTTCCTTTTTTTTCTTGAACATACATTGCTCCTCTTCTCACCAGGTTCAGTCTTGATCCCCATATAAATGAGAATATAATCAATAACAGCTCTTTTTATATTTAGTTGGGATCACATATACTCCTGCAAAATAGGAAATATTTCCTAATAAAATAGAATTTATTAAATACACATTTTTCTATATGATAATCTATACATCCTCCAAAATCTACACATTTCTTTCAAATTTTGTAACAATCTCTCCCACTGTGCCTGTTTTTTCATATTAATTCCAAATGTTATTCCTAAGATTTCTACTTCTTCTTCATTAAACATAATACTTTTTGTCTCATCCAGTGATACAAAGCCTTTACTTTTATCCTTATTAATTCTCAAACCAAGCCTTTTTAAGTATTTGTTTAATTCCTTAGTTTTTATTTCCAGCCATTTCTTATCTTTAGCAACTAAAAGTGTATCATCTGCATAAGTAAGAATCACTGGTACATAAATAATCTCCTTTAACCTATATCTTGCTATTTCCATATTTTATTCATTGTGTTTACAATTACATTCATTACTAATGTGAATAAAATACTACTTGCTGGACAGCCTTGTCTTATGCCACATTCTGTTCTACTTTATTTACTTAACCATCCATTTAGTATTATTTTAATAATATTATTCTCTTATACTTTTTTATTATTTTGTCACTTGGCTTATAATCCTTTAATATACTCCATAATTTTCATATTGTATCAGATGTTTGTTTACATCCTCAATCAATACTTTGGTTTCTACTTTTTATTTATAATATCATCTATTACTTCTCTTAACACCCATAATAAATATTGGCTTCATTTTCCATTTTTTCCCCAAAAATCATAGGTTTCACAAATCTATCCATACCTTTAGCTAATCCTTTTTCTGTTATTTTATAATCTGTATTATTTCATACTATTGGTCTCCAATTCCTAATATCCTCTTTCTTCCATATAAATTTCATAGCTCCTATACAAATCTATTTTTCATTTATCTCTTGTTCTAACCAATCATTTAGAACCTTTATAAAGCACAACTTTTGCCAGTTTTTCATATTATAATATATATGATACACAATTCAATCTGAGCCTATTGCATTTTCCTTATCCAAGTCTTTTTAAACTTCATCAACTTCTCCTAAACTTACATTTCTTTCCATAGTCTCATTCTCATCTTTACTTAACTTATTTACTTGCCATACCTGTTTCTCTTTTATCTCTTAAATGTATTTTATATCCTTCTCTATTACTTCAAGTATTTCTTTTTGTGTGTTTATCTTTTTTCCTTCACTATTTTCCAGTTCTCTTATTATTCTCTCATTTTCTTTCACCATTTTATTCAAATATGGAGCTACTTCTATTTTCCTTGTAAAAAGTACCTCTGCTTATATAACATTTACTTAATCTTCTTTTGATTCTTTTCATAAATTTATTTCTCTTTTTTAGAGAAGTTTCTATTATCTCTTAATATTTTTCTGAATACTGTTTGACTTTTTGACATTCTAAAAAACACTTTTTATATTTCCCCTTTGAAACTTACCCACCAATTTTTTATAGAACATTCTCATTTTTATATGATCTTTCCATAATAGATCAATTTATTTTCTCTCTTCTTCATTTATATCCTTTTCATTCAGTATTTTAATTCCATTACCTATCTTTGTTCATTTTTCTTTTTCTTTTATTTCTATCCACATAGCTAAATTGTCTGAAAACCCCATCTCTTTATTTCCTTTTTATGATATTTAAGGTATCACATGTTATCAAAATAGTCAATTTCTGCCTTAATTTCACTTCTTTTATAAGTCTAGTGTATATTATTCCATATATATATATATATATATATATATATATATATAGTTCTACTTTTATTATTCCCTATATCATTTTGGCATCATTCCCTTCTTTTTTCATTTTCCTTAAATCACAATTAAAATATCCCACAAATATTATTTCCATATTTACCCCTACGTAATTCAAAATGTTTTTGAACATTTCTTCTCTTCTTTTTTATAACATATGCTTATATTGCAATAACTCTATATAAATCCTTGTTATGTCTTATATCTAATATTGTTATTTTACATAACCCTACTATAGTATAATCTAAGATTTTAATTGTTTTGTTACATAATACAGCAATCCCTGAAAATGTATCTCTCCCTTTCTTACATACAATATTCCTATCACATATTTTTTCTGTTTGTTTTCTTTCATCTTCTACTATGATTTTTTTTTTATATTCTAGAATTATTACATGCATATGATGTATCACGAACCATTACAGTAAACCTTTCTTCTAATATTCTTTATACTGTTAACATTTATTGATAAGACCCTCAGGTTCTTTTATATTTCTTATTTTCTCACTTAACCCTTATCTTTTTTTTTTCTTAATCACATTTTAAATTTTCTTTTCCTGTTTTTCACTCTTCTCCCTATTTGGACTTTTTTACCTCTTACTAACTTCAAACTTGTATCCTTGTCTTCCCTTGTTTCCAATACTGATTGATCTCCTTGCACAATATTTGTTCTCCATGTTCATTTTCTAAATTATTCTTTATATCATGCACATGTTCTTTCATCTGTTCTTCTAACTCAACATGCAATTGTATATCACAATAACTTGAATCATGTCCTGTTTTCCCACATTTTTCACACATCAATTTATATTTCTTTGCTTCATGTCCCACTTCCCCACAAACAAAACATCTTCCTTTATTACAGTTACTTAATAAATGATCATTTTTCCACAAAACAACAAGTTTTAGGTTGTCCCTTGTATCTTAAATATCCTCTATTTCCTTCAGCAATTATTATATTTGGAGTATGTACAATGTTATCATTTACTATGTTCAAAATTATCCCACAGTCCCATTTCCAGTCCAACGACCTCTTTCATCATATACTTTTGTAACCTCCAACACTTCTTTACAAACAGTTTTTAAATAGTCTTTCAATGCTCCTTGTCTACTTCAGTCCAAAACTGTATAGTCTTTTTCTTTTTTGTTTCTCTATAAAAATGTACTTCATAAGAATTCCATGGATTGTATTCTTTTTTCAAATTTTCCTAAAAAATCTTCCATGTGTTGTCCATTTTCAAATATAATGGTACAGTAAGTCTTTCTATTAATATGAATGAAAGCTCTTACCTCACTGGGTGATATTCCCAAGGATGCAATAACTGTGTCCCATATCATGTACCTTTCTAGTTCTTTTTCTTTTTTAGCACTAAGCTGTACAACGAACTTCTTCTTTAGAATCTGTTTTCCTCCTTCTCCTTCTCTTTCTTTTTTTTATTTCCTTCTTTCACCACCAAAGCATATGACTTTCTTTCTTCTGTAATTTTTCTCCTCTCCACTTCATGGATCTTGTCTATGATATCAGCCCATGATACCACTATTTCACTCTGGTTCAATCTGCATAACCATTTCTTTCAAATAATCATCCCACAGCCCTCCCAACTGAAAGGTTTTAACTTCTCACTCTGACTTAGTATCAGAAAACACATCTTTTTGAAAAATGTATTGCAAATCTTGTGAAGCTTAGATAACCTTTACATCAGAATTCTCCTTCATTCTGACCATCTCCTTCTTCACCAGCAACTCTTCTGATCTCTTGATCCCAGTCTCAGAGCTCAAACAACAGATCTCCAACTCTGTTTTCTTCTCCACACATTCCTTTTCATTTTCCACTAATTGTATTGCCTCCATCCTGCTTCCAGTTTTCCCAGGCTGCCTTCCCACCTGTAACGGAAACCGGAAGTGTGACAAACAGCATCTTCATACTCTTCTGCAAAGAATAGGGGAATTTCCCCTTATGGCCTGGCCAAATTTCCCCTAGTAGTATAATGTACTACCTTTAGTCTCCCTGAAAAGAGGCTGCTAACCTAGTAGGATTAAAACAGTCAACAAGGGATAAAGGAAGACAATTTATTTGTTATAGTCATGAAGGGATAAGATACTGTTTACAGTATCTAAGTAAAATCATTGACACAACCACTTTATGTCAAATGCACTCCTCTTCAACTTTTAACAACTACACTGGGGGAAAAATAAGGTAGTCCAAGGAAGATTCTTTGCGTTGTGGGTCAAGTGTGTTCTTTACAGACTGGCTTCTGCTCTGTGGGTGCCCTGTCGGGTATCAGGAAGGGGTAATATATGATGATTTAGATTTGTTTAAGTCTGATGTAACTTCCAAATTATAGGTCTTTAATACAAGGGCAATACAACCACAATGATTCCAACAAATGTCATATAAATTAAATAAATAAATTTGTTATTCAGTCAAATGTGGGTGGGATAGTCAGTCCAAGTTATAATTCCCCTCCTTGAACAAAAGAAATGAGGAGGGTAACGTAAAGGTAAAATAGAGCAAAGTTAAAGACAAAAACATAACAGAAACTATAAAAGGCCTCTAAATTGTGTAACTATTGAACATTTGCCAATTGCTAATATTTTTGCTGCATTTTTATTTTTGCTTTGATCTTATTTTGACTCATTGCTTAAAGTTGATTTTATTGTCTAAATTGATTATATTTTATTTTACCTCAGTAAACAAATATAAATAAATACATACCTACATGCATACATGCATACATACATACATACATACATACATTGAATAAAGGTTGTAGAAAATGAAATAGACACCATTAATACAATACTACCACCTTCAATGAATAACCAAATATGGAACAATCATTCAGAAGAAACATGTTTTGTAGGTACACCAGCTTCTCCACTCTAGAATATTTTTTCTTTATATGCTGGTCAGGATATATAAAATGCTGTATGCTTAGTCCTTTGATTATGAAGCTGCCCAATTCATAGTGACTGGTAAGATCTTTGCTCTAGAGGCTTCTGAATTGCTTAAGTTCATACAGAAGTAAGACGGTTGATGCAATTCCATGAAAATATATTTCTCATTACAGTGGATGAGTAAAGAGCCAAGCCAGCACAAGCAGTTACAGCATCAGACAAGGCAGGTTCCAGTGTTCTTACATGCATATGATTCATTCTATTCAATATATCTCTTCAAAACAGCAGGCTGACTTATGGCAGAGCAAGCTGTCATCCCAACTCTAACCCTAGGTGCCCCACAAGGGCCCATACTAGGTCCCCTTCTTTACTCTGTCTTTATAAATGATTTGCACACCACCATCCCAGGAGCCACCTGCATCCAATATGCAGATGACTCAATGCTAATATGCTCTGCCTCCTCTCCTACACAACTTCTAATCCTCACCCAGACCACTTTAAGCATAGTAGAAACACGGCTAGCTAATCGCTACCTGCTTCTAAATCCTAATGAAACCAAGCTACTACTTTTCTCCCCTAACCATAGAATTCCTCCATCTTCCTTCAACATCAAATCTAGCAATGACACAATTATCTCCCCTGATGACCATACAAAGCTTCCAGGCATAATAATAGACAACAACCTTAAATTTGATAAACATGTCAATCACACTATTAAGTCCGTCAACAAAAAACTTGGCTCCCTGTACAGATCCAAACCTTTCCTCAACCCCCTAGCTAGGGTAGCTATTGCAAGATCACACCTCCTCTCTACCCTTATGTATGCCTCCCCTGTACTCACCAACCTATCCAAACTTATCTCAACAAATTATCAGGATGTTACAATCATATAGCCAGATTCACTACAGGCATGGCTTTTAGGACCCACCATTGCCAGAACCTCAAAGCACTGGGATGATTAGAGTAGCCTACCCTTCTACAGTTCAGCCAGCTTATATTAGCACAAAAAATACTCCATAAACCTCCTCTCAAAAATATTCTCACCCCTCATAGTGCCCCCCAGGCCATTATGCTCAGCTGATAAACTAATGATACTGATCCCAAAATCCAACAACTCTGCACGCGATGCTATATTTGCCAACTCAACTGGTAAAATCTGGAATTTACTCCCTACTACCATTACCAAGGAAACCTCACTACCCCTATTTAAAAGAGAACTCAAAAATACCTCACATCTCATTGGCTGTGCTCTTGTTCTAAACCTGACTAACAACTTCACTAATACATGTCTTGCTACCCAACTTGCTGTTTAACCAAGTATCTATGCCTCATAGCATTTGAATGTCTAAGCATTGTGAATTATGAGATCTGACTGTATTCTATGTTCACATTTTCTGATACGTCTTTGCCAATCAGATGTAAGCCTGCATATTGTGTATATTGATATCTGCCTGTATTCTTTATCTATATTTTTCTAAACATGTCTGCCTGAGTTTATCACTCAGTGATGTATGTACTGTCTCTTTTTTGGTATGTGGAGCTTTTCTCCCCGGGTCTCCGCTGAAAATGGACATATATTCAGTCGGACTATCCCGGTCAACAAATGTAAAATAAAAATAAATATATAAAACTAGCAGGCCACATACGGTTCATCTGAATCTCAGACATCTACTCTCAGGTAGATGATACTCAAATGACTTATGGAGATGTTTTATTTCACACTGGCAACTTTACTGTGCTATGACTACCTTTTCAGCTTAACAAGATGAATTACTGTATAGGAAGCCTACACTATGGCTATAAAATAGCTATTACTTAAATTCATAACTGACATTTGATAAACACGAAGGCAGACTTTGTTACAAAGGGTTACTAATACCATTTTTCCATGATTTAGTTAAAACTATAGGATTTTGATCATGTTGATTTATTTTTATTGAACTGTGTTTATTACAAGATTTGGAGGTTTAATTTTCCGAGGCCGCAGTCTCCTTTAAACAAGAAGTCGTTGTTCCTCTTGCGCATGTATTGATCCCACATTTCCCATTGTTTCATGTGTAATTTGCCCCCACCCTTTTCTAAAGTTCCCAGTTCCATTTGTTTTATCTGTGCTGTTATCCTTGCTACTTCTACTAAAGTTGGTTTAGACTTTGATTTCCATTTTCTATTAATTTTTTTTTTCACAGCCATCATAATTAGACTCAGCAAGGCCATAATATGTCTATTTCTAATTCTGTATCACAGCTCAAAAAAATAATTTGCCCAGTCACTTCAATTTGCTCACCCAGCATCTCCAACAGAGCAGCCTGCAGGTAACTCAATACACTTTTAGAAAATATTACTTCTTTCTTCCTCATCACACCTCCAACATTTGCTGTCTACCTGAGGAAAAATTATTTGAAGTCTGATTGGTGTATAAAAATACTTATGTAATCACTTCCATGCAAAGATCCTAAATCTTCTAGATTTTGTTGCATATTTGGGTGGTATATATATATATATATATATATATATATATATATATATATATATATTTATGTGTGTGTATGCATATATATATATATATACCATGCTTTTCGGCCCCAAAACTTGGACCGAACCACAAAAGGAGGGGGAGTATCAATATTCGTCAAAGATACCCACACCTCCAGGTTGGTGGCACAGCAAGAAGCATCAGAGACTATCCATGTGCAACTAACTGTGGGTAAAACTGCCTTCCAGTTTATAGCCTGCTACAGACCACCCTCCCAAACACAGGAACCCCACTTGGCCTTCCTGAGAATACTGGAAAATATGAAGGTCTCTCCAAACACCATTATATTGGGCGACTTCAACTACCCAAACATAGACTGAGAGCATTACTCTAGCTCCAACACCCTAGCCCAAAGGTTCCTAGAATTTATAAACTCAAATGCTATGGAACAACTTGTTACCACTCCCACAAGAGGGGAAAACATACTGGACCTGATCATCACCAACATGGGGACACTATGCTCCAGACCAGAAGTGTATCCCTCACTGGTAAGATCAGACCATAAACTAATCTCACTGGATATTCACATCCCGACCCCACCCCCTGCCCAGAAAACCACAGTGAAAAACTTCTCTAAAGCAAATTTCACACACCTCAAAACCGAGGCGAAATCCTTCAAAGCCCCTGGGCCTGTGGAAAATACGGCCCAGACCGCAGAATCCTTTATAAATGCATTCTATGAACACCTTCAGGAATGCATGGATCATGCAATCCCAAATAAAACCAAGACCCAATCCTCCAAAGGCAGACAACCTGTCTGGTGGAACCCAGCCATAAACAAACTATACAATGGAAGGAGGAAGCTACTACATGATAGAGCAAAATCCCAAAAAGGGAAGGCATCTCTGATCAGTATTAGCAAAAAACTACGGGCACTCATAAAATCGTCTAAGGCCAGCTTCGAGAGAAAAATTGCACAGGACACTAAGGATAATCACAAGACTTTCTTTAGTTATGTTAGGAACCTGGGTGGGAATTCCCAGATATGCTCAGAATTAGTCCAAAATGACAAAAAATACACCGAGCCCACAGACATTGCCAACATCCTAGCTGACAGGTTCAGTGCAAACTTCTCCCCTCTCCCCACCAAAAGGGCAAATATCTATCCCAACAGAGTGCTGCCCCTGACATCTCAGATGCTGAGGTAAGAGCCGCCTCTCCAAAGCAAAAACACAGCATCAATGGGACCAGATGGTGTCCCGGGCTGCATCCTACATGAACTCCAAGAAGAGCTAAACCCAAACATAAAACTACTGTTCAGTCTTAGCCTTACTACAGGATATGTACCCAAAGAGTGGTGTACAGCAACAGTGGTCCCTCTCCACAAAGGTGGTGCCTCAACGGATCCTGGAAACTATTGCCCCATAAGCCTGACTAGCTTGGTCTGCAAAGCTATGGAAAGGATCATCATGGACCTCATAAATAAAGATATTGGGGACCTACAGACACTGGATCCTACCCAGTTTGGCTTTGTTAAGGGCAGATCCTGCCTCTTAAACCTGGTCGATTTCTTTGAAACAGTCACCAAGGCCATTGACGAGGGGAAGGTGGTCCACACAGCCTACCTGGACCTCGCAAAAGCCTTCGATACAATACCCCACTCGGGCATTATAGATAAGCTCACCAGCTTAAATATAAACCCCTATGTCACTAGATGAGTTGCAAACTGGCTCAAGGACAGAACCTACATGGTTAGAATTGCTGGAGCCATGTCAGACTCCAAACCAGTTACAAGTGGTGTCCCACAAGGCTCAGTCCTGGGACCTCTCTTGTTCGGTATATATTTCTCGGCGGTGCAGGCCGACATGGAAGGACTGTGGCTGACCAAGTTCGCAGATGACTGCAAACTGGGCACCATAATCAACTCTCCAGCCGACACAAGCATCCTCCAAAAGGGCCTCATAGAAACAGACAACTGGTGCCAGAGCCATGGCCTCAAGCTAAACGCCAAAAAGTGTATAGTCATCCCCTTTGGCAAAAACAAAGTGCCCACAAATTACCACATAGGTGGTAATCCATTAAGTACAGAAGAAGTCATTAGGGACCTGGGGACCCAAGTTGATAGCAATCTCTCATTTGACAACCACGTGGCCAAAGTGGTTTGAAAAACATTTTATATAGCCCACCTAATCATGAAGGGATTCACATCTAGATCAGGGAGGTCATCGTACCTCTTTACTCATCCCTCATCAGGCCCATAATTGAGTACAATGCCGCCTTTGGGATGTACCTTATCAGACACCTGCAGCAACTGGAAAGACCCCAAAAGTACCTCACCAAGAGGATCAAAGGGCTCAAACAGATGCCATATGCTGCCCGGTTAAAGAAACTCCAGCTCTACTCAGTGGCATACCGCCTGCTCAGAGGCGATCTGTGCCTGACGTATAAAGCCATGTCCAACCTGGAATTAATGGACATGCTGCACCTCAGAAAATCCAAATCCCATCGAGCTACACGAGAGACTTGAACCTCAGCAATGAAATAAATAGGACATGCTGGAGGGACAGATTCATAACCCAGAAGCTCCCTTCACTCTGGAATAAAATCCCAGTCCAGGTTAGGCAGAGTCCCACATTGACTCTCTTCAAGAGAAATCTTGATGAGTGGATGGGAGATCATAGGTTTACCCCGGCTATCACTTCTGTGTCACTGTTAGACAGAGGCACAGTATACTAACCTCAAAAAAAAGGCATAGCAAAATTAATTTAAAATGGGTGGCGAAAGCCAAACACACTCTGGCTAGGCTTATAAATGCCCTAGGGCAGATAGCCTAGTATGAACCTATGAACCTATGAACCTATATATATATATATATATATATATATATATATGTATGTATATATATATATATATATATATATATATATATATATATCCCCATTGTTTCTCTCTTCCTGATTCTTCCTAACCTCCTCTTATATTTTTCTTATAGTTATCATGCAATATCTTATATGCTCTACTAATTACTAGTTTCTTAATGCCAACTTCTCTTCTAGATTCTACTAAAAACTGTCCCTGTGCTGGTATTTCATTTAGGACCCCCTATTTATTTCTCTTTGCCTACACTCTGATATCAGTCCTTGAAATGGAAGGCAATCTCTAGCTTGCAGTCTGAATAAGTTCTTGACATTTTCCCATTCTATTATTTTCCCACTCTAGTTATTTGTTCTCAGTACCTTGGTTCCTTTGCCAGTTTTCTCTAATATATTCCCACTCCCTCCTTGCCTATTGTCTGTATCCCTAATTGTAGTCATCCCTATCAGCAGAATCTTCTTTGTCTATCAAATAAGCCTTTTTTTCTGAATGATAATTTATATGTTCTGCAGAAAAGACCGGTTTCTTTTATTTCTTCTATTGTTTTTCCCATTGAATTCTACTTACATCTTTGTTCCCAAATTTTATATCCAACACATAAATTTTGTTCTTTGTAAAACACAAACTCCATATCTTTCCTATATCACCTAATCCTTTACTTTTTTCTTTATTAAAAGCCATCCCTATCAGCTCTAGACATTCATTTGTTCAAATGATTACTTCATTTATCTGAATTTTGTCTCTTGCAGTTATTATAATATCACTTGCATATGTTAACAGAACTGGAATGCTTAACCCTTCAGGTATTATGTCCTCTGCCTCCTTCATTTTGTACTTTATTGAACATACTACCATATTCATAACTAATGCAAAGAGTATAAAATTCATCGGGCATCCCTGTTTTATACCACTTTTCATTTGTACCTCCTGGTTTAACCAGCCAATTACTAGTATTTTTATTTTTTTATTACTATACCCTAACATACATAATTTTCTAACTTTCTCACTTATATTATATTTTTTCATTATTGCATAAGATTCCATGTACAAATGTTTCAAATTCCTTATTAAAGTCTCCTATCATGATGTTTGTTTTTCCTTTTCTATTCATATCATCCAAAATTGCTCTATCATTAATAATTCTTGACAACCCTTCCCCTTTATATTTATCTTTCATAACATTTTCCATTTTAGTTTCAATCTATTTTGTATTATTTTCATAAAGATCTTATAATTATTATTATTGTCTTCTATCCTTCCTCCTCCAGATGAATTTAAGTATTCCACTACATAATTCTTTATACACAAAACCATTTAACCATTCATTCAAAATCTTTAAAAATATTTGTTGCCAGTCCCTTAAATGTTTATACATTTCATACCCTATTCCATCTAGTCCTGCAGCAGAATCTATATTTACTTCTCCTAATGCTTTATTCTGCTCATTTAAAGAAATCTCATTTTCCAACTTTTTATTCTCTTTTTCTGTTAACTGTTTTCTTTCCATGTTTTTTCACTACCTTTTTTTTCCTTTAAACAGTTCCTGTACATATTGTATGACACTATTCATAATAATTTTGAGGTCTTTCTATTTCTCCTGTTACATTTTTTATTTCTCTTATTATACTACCATCTTAGTAACCTCATACTTCTCTTTTCCTTGTAAAAAAATCATGGCTTATATAACAATTCTTATTTTTTCTTGATTTCTTTGGCAAATGCTTTCTGTCATTATGTTCTAAATCTTCAAATGCATCATTATATATCCATTTATATTTTTCTTTCGTTACTTTTCTCACATCATATTCCCACCATAAAAAATATATTTTTTGTTAAATATCATCCACTATTCAGACCAATTTTTATAAAATGTTCTCATAGTAATATATTTCCATAACTGTATTAATAATCTCTTTCCTTTTTCACCCCATGCTTTCTCATTTTCTTTTTATTCATTTGCCTATTTTATATACTCCTTGTTTTCCTTTATCTCTAGCCATATTGCAAGATAGTCAGAAAATCCTGTTTCAAGTACCTGCCCTTATAACTAAACCTTCTGATACTATAAAATAATTTATTTCAGTTCTATACAGTCCACACTTTTTTGTCCCAAAGTCTTAACTTACCATATCTTATAACTTCTAACATTTTTCTCATATTATTTCTTTTCTTTGTATGCTTGTCTCTTAAATCACAATTAAAAAATCTACTGTTGTTATAATATTTATATTTATCACTACATAGTCTAAAATCTGATGAAATAAGCTTTCCTTTTCTTTACAATTAGTATGAGCATATAATGTTATAACTCTATGTACTGTACTTGTTCTTTCCATTTTAAATCTACAATGGTCAGTCATCTAATTTTTGCTAAAATTACATCTAATATCTTTATTTCTACAGAATATGGCTTTCCAGAACATCTCTTATTTCCCAAATTCCAGATTAACTTTTCTTACCATAGTTTCTCTGTTTTAATCTTTCTTCATTTGTTAAAAAATCTTGCATCTTCTAATATAACTACATCTACTTCACATGTATTATTCTTAATTCTATTCACAGTTACAGAAAGCACTCCAAATTTTTCATTTTCCCTTTCCCTTACATTTATGGTTTCATAAGTTTATAGCTAATTACTAGGCTAGCTTTCTTAATAGGCCATTCTAAGCCTAGCCAATTTCCTTCCTAACGGTGAGAGTCAAACACTTTAACCATTATACGAATCCCTAGTTATTAGCTGTATATATTTTCATGCATTTCCTTTCTTCTTTTTTTTTCTTTTGTACTCACCCCCTTACATTTTCTTTTCCTGTCTTTTACCTTTTTACAAACAGAATTTGTTTCTTTTACTATCTCCCAATGGGTCCCTTCAGATGGTCAAACTTTTAAAAGCTTGACTTTCATATGGTCAAGACCATATGATTGAACTTTTAAAAGCTCAAACGGTCTGAATAAGGATTTCCATAGAGCACAAAATGGGAAGATTTCCCTTTATCGCAATGTAGTGTGATCTCAGAGTTGGTATATTTAAATAGTGGGGGTGTGGGGTTCACAGCCCCCCATGTGGTGGGTGTAGGGGTCTTGCCCCCCTGCTAGCACTGTTTAGTTTTTTTTTAGTTTTTTTTCACATTTTCGAACATTCAAATGTTCGATCATATGGTCTCGGCCATATGAAAGTTGAACATTTGGATGTTTGATTATGTGAAGTAGACCCCTTCCCATTTATGTCTTCTTCATCACTTATTTCAGAACCTTCTTCTTTGTCCTCTTTATTATTTTTCTCTCATCCAATTTTTCTTCTATTTCTACTATTTCTAAATTTTCTTTTCTTTGTTCACTTTTGTTTCTTTTTCTTTCTCAGTACTCTTATTCTCATTTTGATACTCTATCCTTAAATGTACAATTTTGTTACATTTATAACATTTCAGTTCGCATTCTTTGCATCGTGTCTATTTTCTTCACAAATATAACATTTTCATGGGTCTATATTATTTGAACAAAAGTTCAAAATGTCGATCCCTGTAAACAGAGAAAATGCCGGACATCGAATCCTGTATTGTGGGGGGCTGCACCCCCCACAGCCCCTGCTAATTATATACACCAACTCTGAGATCACACTACAGTGATGAAAGGGCAAATTTCCTGATCTTCACTGTACTAGGATCTCACAAAACACACATCAATGTCTGACATTTTCACTGTTTACAGCGATCGTTCAAATAATATAGACCCCATTTTCATTTGTCACATTTAATTATCAAATGCCCTTTCCACATAAAACATCTTTTGGGTTGTCCCCAGTATTTTATGACACCTCTGTTCTTCTCCAGATTTATCATGTTTGATATATGTATAATTTTTTTCTCTTTCAATTTTTAATACAATATTACAATCACAGCCACCAGTCCATAAACCCATTTTTCATAACTTTTTGCTGTGTCCAGTACTTCTTTACATAAAGTTTTCAAATGTCCTTTCAATGTGTCTCTTTCTATCGCTGTTCAAAATTGTACATTATTTTTCCCTGTTAAATTATTTTATAACATAAAGATTCCATGAGTTACAATCTTTATTTTTTCATATAAAACAGTCTCAGATAAAATGTCACAAAATGTCTCTTTATTAATAAGAATAAATGTTCTGACCTCATGTGCTTTTACACCCAAAAGAGGTATTAAATTGTCCCATACTTCACACCTGTCCATTTTTTGTCTTCTTTACTTTGAATCCTTATCACATAGTACTGTTTTTCATCTTCTGCCTTCTTTTCTGCTGCTCTACATTTGCCTTTTGATACTTTCTCTGCAAATGCTTTCTTTCCCATCTCACCACTATTTTTCAGGATTGTCTCTGTATCCTTCTTTTGCATTTTTTCCATAATGTTCTCCCAGGAAATATCTCCTTCATTTTCTGACTCACTTTGCACCACCATTTCTTTAAGTAAATCCTCCCAACTGGAGGGTTGTAATTATACATCCATCACTTGCTAACTCATATCTATCAAACAGATGTGCTTGAAATATTTCCAAAGAATCCTGCACACATTCTCCAGTCTTGATATTTGCTTTTCCTCCATTTCTCCACCACTCCATCATCTCATTCTCTGTCTGTCTCACATGTGCAATCAAAAGTATTAACAGATGGATGAAATTGATTTTATTCAAGTTGATTTGAAACGTTCTTACTCCACAGTTTATGGTTGTGAGAAAGTAATACATGACATTGTAAAGTGATTATTGTGAAGCAATATAAAGTATTTTGCTCTTGATAAAATGATATTGCTTTAAAAACCTCTGTCAGTAATTTTAGAAAAAATGAAACTGATTAACATGATTCAGAAAGGGATGTATGTGGGAAAGCAACAGATAGCATTTTGCTCACAATAAAAAACAACTACTTTGTTTCTACAAATGTTATCAGAGGCACAGACAACTGAAAGTGATTTTCACAGAATTAGTTGAAATAGTCTTGCTTTGTAGCTTGTGATTGCAAATAAGTAACATATAGTATTTTGCTGTTCATAAAAAATCATAGTATCATAGGGTCATAGGAGGCTACTAGCCTATCAACCTGGAGGTCATTTCAAGCCTAGCCATTTCATCCCAATGTAATACCATAAATACTCTAGCCAATACCCAGGATTGTATTTATTAATGACTGCCAATTATCTAGGAGGGTTGTGGACAATATCCGGTGCCCCATCCACTCATCCAGGTTCCTTTTGAAAAGTGTAATAGAGGTGCTCTGCTTCATATGAACTGGCAGCCTATTCCAAAGGTATGGCAGTCACTGGGAGACAAATCTGTCCCACCAGCACATTCTATTCAAGTTGTAGGGCATATTTAGGGCCCTGGAATTGGTAGCTCTAACCCATTTGATTTACAGATGTGCAGCAAATTCATTAGATTTGGATCTGAGGTTGGTCTGTAAGCCAGGCATAAGTCTCCCCTAAGAAGTCTATACAATACTGAGTATAGTAGCAGGGACTTTAGTTAGAACGTGTAAGGCATGTGCTGGAGCCCCTTGATCTTATTTTGAAACCTCTGAGGTCCTTCCAATTGCTGCAGGTGCTTTGTATGGTTCATGCCAAAAGGGGAATTATACTCAGTTATGGGCCTGATTAGTGATGACTATAGAGGGATTATAACCTCCTTTGCTCTAGAGGCAATGCCTTTTCTAATCAAGTGTGCTGAGTAGAAAGCCTTCCTTACTACAGTAGACACATGGTGTTAAACATTAAGTTCACAGTCTACCTGTAATCCCAGATCTCTTACCACTTTGTAGGTACATAGGGCATTATTGTTAATTTGAAAGTGTGAAGGGACATTGTTTTTACCAAAGGGAATGATGATGCATTTCTTTGCATTCAGTTTGAGGCCATGACTAAGACACCAGTCGTTGGTCTGCGTAAGACCCTCCTGAAGTATACTGACATCCTTTGTGGATTCAATAATTGCACCCAGTTTGCAGCTGTCCGCAAACTTGGTCAGCCACAGCCCCTTCGTTTTGGCCTGAACTTCTGAAAAGTCTATACAAAACATTAAGGGGGCCCAGAGCTGGCCCTTGTGGAACCCCACTAGTGACAGGTCTGCTGGTTGATGTGGAGTCACCCACTTTGATAGTGTGTGACTGGTTTATGAGCCAGTTGGCAACTCATCTTACAAAAAAGGGGTTTCATAGGTTCATAGGTGTTTACTAGACTAATGACCACAAGGGCCTTTTAAGCCTAGCCATGCATCCCAAATCTCTGACAAGTTCTGATACCATTGATAAGTGTAAGCATGGGCCTGGGAGATGAACCATTTACAGGTTACCTGTTTACATTCAGTTTGCTAAGTTTATTGGTAATGCCTGAGTGTGGGACTGTGTCAAAGGCCTTTGCCAAGTCGAGGTATGCTGTGTGCACAGATTTGCCCTTGTCAATGGCCCTGGTTATATTTTCAAAGAAACCCTCCAGGTTTAACAGGCAGAATCCGCCCTTGATGAAGCTGAATTGGGTCAGATCCAGTGTTTGGAGGTTGCCTATGTATTTATTTATGAGGTCCATGGTGATGTGTTCCATAGCTTTAAAGATGAGGCTGATCAGACTTCTGGGTCTAAAATTCCCTGGGTCTGTTGCTAAGCCACCTTTGTGGAGGGGAATAACTGTTGCTGTTCTCCATTCTGCAGGTACAAAGCCAGTGGTTAGGCTGTGATTTAATGGGGTACTTAATGGTGATGCTGGTTCATGTTTTAGTTTGTTTAGAAGACAGCTTGGGATGCCATCTGGTCCCATAGAGGCTGTGTTATTTTTCTTAGACAAGGCTTTAATGACCTTCTCTTCAGATATGTAGGTTGAGGGGGATGTTGGGGGCAAGGTTTGTGATAAGTTTGGAGGGGATAAGGGAGTGAAATTATTGCCATATCTGTCAGCTAGCAGGTTTGCTATCTCTGCAGGATCAGTGTGTATGATTCCGTTAGTCATTAGTTCAACACATAGTTGGGTCCTACCTTTTAGGCTATGTACATAGCTGTAAAACACCTTATGATTATCCTTGGCTGTGACTGCTAAGTTTTTCTCAAAGTTACCATTAGAGAATTTGACATGTTGTCTTATTTGCCTGTTGAGGCTGGGGAGGGTGCTTTTCCATTGTTGGGGCCTCACCTTAGTTTTCTTAGACAGTAACTTTTTGTGTTTGTTGTAACGTTTGTTGATGTTGGATGTCCAACAGGATGCTTTTTTTTTTACTTGGGGCTCTGGCTTTGATTCTTTCTGGAACAGCTGAGTCTATACACTTATACAAGTGATTGTACTGGGTTTTTGTGTAAGCTTTGTTGTAGTTACCACTTCAAGCTGGGGGTGGGCTTGGAATACATTTATACCTTCCCCTAGGAGGGTATAATTTACTTTGGTCATGTTTTTTAGTCTGCCTTCACCCTTCGCTTTTTACAAGTTGTGTCAAAGACATTATAAAACAACTGCCACATACTCAAAACTTAATCAGAACAGCATTCATCCTTTGGATGAGATGTTAAACTAAGGCCCAATCTGCTTGAGTTGGTGGTAGCTCAGGTGGATGTAAAAGATCCCATGGCACCTATCAAAAAGAGTAACGGAAGTTCTCTGATGCCCTGGACAAATTTCATCAAACAGTATAAATACCATCTCAGGTGTCCCCTGTAAAGAAGCTACTCGCCTCATAGGAGTGACCCAGTCAACAAAGAATAAATAATACATAAATAAATACATCACATACGAACAGATTCATCATTGTATATTGATTGCACTCACAGTGAAAGCAATGATCTGTTTTGACAGCACTGGTGTCAAGCAATATAACTGTTAGGTTCTTGGCTGTGGACTTGTATAGCACAGCAAAGTTCAAAATATTTCTTTCTTGTGATATCTCACCAGAAAATCTTTTTGATGTCTTGACTACTTGCATGAAAACCATTGCATTTACCATCAATGTGACTGTGCATATGCAAGTAAAATACGATAAATCAAAAAGTATTTACATAATAATAAATGTCAACACACACACACACACACACACACACACACACACACACACACGTGGATCACATTCATCATTTATCGTATTTTTATATTTATTATATATAATAAACAAATATGTGCATATATACCAACTATATGTGGTATATTACATAGTAAGCAGTAAGGTAAAATACAAAACCTTTAGACCAGGTAAAGCTTATAGCAATTTGCAGGACAGTTGAACTACATTCAGCATGTTATGGTAGTGAACAAATCTGTCAATGCAGTGCAGTGAAAGTGTGGATATAATAAAATTGACCCGACAAGTTACAAATGTTGAATGAATATTAAAACAGACAAGAAACTATAGCAATGCTTGTGAATATGAAGAAAGTAATAAATAACCTAATCTAGTAGCATAACTGATGCTAATGAAGTCACTGAGCTGCAAAAGTAAATGGCTATAAAGTAGAATAATTCCATCAAAATTATTATATATAGCAGATAGTAGGCTCCTATGAATAAAAGCACTTCACTTGCTTGAGTGTAACCTAGGGCATTACTTAATTTTGAAGGGATACAGGTGCAGTATGCATAGATGATTCTCCACTGGTGGTTTGGTGGTGATTCCAGAAAATGTTGGTCATGACAGCTAAAGAGCAGCTATTGACTAGGGAACTACATAAAATGATACAGGTGTTAAATCCACATGGACATTATGCCACTTTAACAATGGAAGAGTCAACAATTGATTCTAGACCTTCTAATGTCAACTTATAAAAGGTGTCAGTCCAGCAAAACAGTGAAGAATATGAAGAACAAAACCCATCTGGAATCAAATAAATAAACATTAGGTGATCAGTTTGTATCATAGCTCTCCTTACAAACAGAAAATTAGACTTTCTCATGCAAGTCATGCTCGCTGTAAGCTTTGATGTCACAGTGGTGACTGAGATGACCAATAACTAACAGACAGCATGGGGCAGTAATTACTCAGAGTTTACAAAAGTGACCAAGCTGGACAAAGTATTGCCTGAGAAAATATCATATTACAGAATGCACAGAAAGCATTATCTGGCCAAATCTTCCCAATAACAGCACTTTGCAAAACAAATACTTTAAAATACAATCAGTGAAATGGATGGACAACCAGTTCAGATTTAAGAAAACAGTATATCAGTAATCAGAAGCCTGAATGGATACACAGATTAAACTGCTCTTTTAGAAAGATGAAGGGCAGGCAACCCTCTGTGGTACAGTGAAAATAAGTACTCTTTATTAGAAAAAAATAATAATATGATCGTGCAAAGTTGTACCAAAACAGACCCTGGCAAATGACACAGCTTTGAGCACCTTTTCCAAGTTATATGTAATCATAAATGGGTAACTTGTTATGGATATGAAAATTGGTTGCCAGGGCCCTTTATATTTACATAGGTCAATCCAGCTAGTGTAATGCAGTAGCAAAATTAAGCTCATTCCATTGATAAGTAGACCTAAGGAGTAAGGTATCTTCATAAGCAATTCCCACAAAAATAAGAAATATAAAACAATGCTTAAAATACATTAACAAATGCTTCCTTTAATGAATTTGCCATCCATGCCTAATAGTCATCAGGTCAGATGATTAGCATATATAAACTAGGAGTCTACATTTAATCAGCAATGATAAAATTAGATGGATGCAATAAATGCAGGAGTGGCCTGTGCTATTGGACTGCCGGACTGCAGCCCCCCAGCTGTAAAAATAAAGAAATTAAAGAAAATAAAAGATAAAAAAAAATTAAAATTCGCGGACTTTCGTGCATGCGCACTAGTCTGGACTGCTGCTGAGACAGTCTGGAGCATGCGCAGACTGTTTCAGCAGCAGTCCGAACTGGGAAACATGTAAGAGCAGAGATCCCAGAAGTCTATGCAGTTGTAACTGCATAGACTGTCACTGGAAACAGATCAGACTCGGACTGCAATGTCGGCAGGCTGGAATCTCGTCAGGGGAAGAACATTTCATGTGGTAGATGTGCTACAATGGATGCAATGCACGGGCAGGTTTGTAGTGCACTAACAGCTATGGATTTAATGGCATGGGATCTACATCGCTCCAGGTAAGAGGTGTGTGTGTGAATGCCCCAGTTGCTATATACTGGTGGCTAGAACAAACTCATGGTGGTGTGGTATGGAATACCTCAGGCTTGAACCCTGTACCTTGTATGCAGGTGTTAAGGACCTGAATTCCCTACCCACCACCATTTGTAAGAAAAAAATTGCAGATTTTTGCCTCATATTTGATCTGATCTGTTCCTCATAATATCTGTGGTTTCTAAATGCTGCAATGCTTGATATTTGATGGTGCAGTAGTAGCATTGTTGCCTCACAGCTGCAGGTTCTCAGGTTTGATTCTTGGCTGGGGTGCATTCTGTGTGGGGTCTGCATCTTCTCCCTGTGTTTGTGTGGGTTTGCTTTTGTGTCCTCCCATGTTACAAAGACATGTCTGCATTATTTCTTCCTGGGCCTCTGCTGAAAATAGTTTTTTTGTTCCAAGTCAGACTGTCCTGATTAACAAATGTTAAATAAAATTGACAGGCATTTGAATTTCAGACTTCAGGTTTCAGAATGTTTAATTCCTTACATATTTGATGGTGCAGTGGTAGCATTGTTGCCTCACAGCTATAGGTTTTCTGGTTTGAATCTTGGCTGGGGTGCCTTCTGTGTGGAGGCTACATCTCATCCCTGTGTTTGTGTGGATTTGCTCTGGTGTCTTGCCATTTTACAAAGACATGTGTCTGCAGTATTTCTCCCTGGGCATCTGCTGAAAATTGTTTTTGTTCCATCAGAAGTAAAATTGACAGGCATTTGAATTTCAGACTTCATATTCTTCAGAAAATACATAGTAACACAACCTTTTGTTCTAGCAATTTTCTAAGTTTATAAGATAAATATTTGAAATTTGTCCTTATTTTTGGGACTGTATTACCCCATTATTGGCTTTGTCCAGGTTTTTTGTGCTAAGGTTGACAGCTATGGCAAGAACTGAATTCACTGAATATGTTTGAGGGCTGTATTCCCTCATTACTGGGTTTGTCCAGGTGTTTTGTGCTAAGAGGTTGACAGCTATGGTGAGAACTGAATTCATTAAATGATAGCCATTTAAGTTTCAGTCTTCCGCTCTTTCACAAAGCAGCTGATTTGGCTTAGTGGTATGTTGCTCTGACTGTTTTGCACAGGGACATTGGCAGTAAAATACATGGTGGTAACACAGCATTTTTCTTTCACAAAGCAGCTGATTTGGCATAGTGGTATGTTGCTCTGACTCTTTTGCACAGGGACCTTGGCAGTAAAATGTATGGTGGTAACACAGCATTTTATTCTAGCAACTTTCCAAGATTATACAAGCAATGTTTAATGTGTCCCTGTTTGTTGGGCTTTTGACCCCCCCCCCAATAAATTTGGCTTTTTCCAGATTTCTTGTGCTGCGAAGTTGAGATGCAGTTGAGTATTGAGTAGATTTTACAAGGAGCTGAGAGCTGCAGGGGAAGAGAAGTTTAGTGCTGCTTATGCTACGTCAACTTGCATTGTTAATAGCACAACAGATTGTGTACTTGCTTTTGATGCAGAAAGCTTGTGGTTCTACCCCCACAAGGGGTGAATGCTGCCGTACTGAAAAAGTTAAGATACTAACTATGAGCCTGTTATCAGTTTGCCATCCATTTCCTATTGCAATATTACTAGCTTATAATTTTAATGTAATATAGGCAATTTATTCCTCAGGGGCATCAGACACTTTATTTTTCGATGAAACCATGAAATATAAAGGTGTTTGCTAGCTGCAACCTCTTCATTAGTTACAGATTTATTTAATGTGGAATTATTTAGATAACTTGTTTACTTCTTCAGAGATTGTGCATATTTACTGATAATGGTGGACTGTAGAATTGTGCATATTTACTGATAATGGTGGACTGTAGAAGTTTGAGTAGACTTTTATGATGGAAATGTTCTGAACTGGGCAGTTTTGTCATTATTGGTGCATGCGTTTTGTTTCATAATTTACTGGAAAAATGTTCAAAACAATAGGAAGGTGTATCAAAGAGCACATGTATGTTTCATATGCAAGGGGCCTATGATTTGAAAACAGTCCAGAATTAATCTTTATCTGCCACTGTTAAAATGTATTTTCTTTGAATGTGGGTTTCAATGCTGTTTCAATGAAAGTGAGTTTCAAGGGCAGAGAAGTTTTAATGCTAAGTTTGTTAAGCAGATGTCTTAGTGTTTGTGCTGTAAAATGCAAAATAAAACTTTCAAATGAAGTCCAAATCATCATATAAGTAAATCAGTATGCACATTAGTGTTTATGGTAAATGGAGTGAAATAGCCAAGTAATGGATCATTGGAATGGCTGCAGGGGGAGGCTCCATTCAACCATGATTTTTGTGAGGGGGAAGGGCGGCAAACTTAAAGACAGCTCCAGCTGAACTATACCTCCCAACTGTCCAGATTTTCAAAGAATGAATAGATTTTTGCTTCTTATTTTTGGTTTGTTCCTCATAAAATTTGTGGTTTTCTGGCAAATCATTTAGGAATTAAGTCACTAAATAATGACATACTGAGTTTCAGACTTCATAACCTTCAGAAAAATGCATGCTAAAGTAAGACCTGTTGTTCTATCAACTGTCTCAGTTTATACAAGTTCCCCCAATATATTTGGCCTTGTCCAGATTTATTGCATTAACAGATTGAGAGACACATGCAAATAAATTGCTTTATAGAATTAGGCATAGCCAAACCTCTCAACTGTCCCTGATTTTGGTTCAAAATGTTGCTCTTCCCCCTAATAATCCCTCCGCAAAATAGCAATTTTAGAAGAAAACATGGAGGGTTTACAATTAAGAAATAACTGTAATAATCAGAGTTATAGATTACTTTTATTTCAGAAATGCATGTAGATTCTTTTATTTTGTCAGCTGCTCAAGTTAGCAGTACTAATATTAAAGTGTCCCTTCTGACAGGTTCCCAGCTGTATTGTGTGGCTATTTTATATTTTTACATCACATTTTTGGTCCATTTTTCATAAAATTGTGTTTTTTTGGCAAATTAGTGACAAATCATTAAAGACTGAAGTTAGAAATTAATGACAGACATTTGAGTTTCAGATTTCATACCATTCAGAAAATTCATATGAATGCAAGACCTATTCTATTATCTTTCTAAGTTTATAAGACCAATATTTAAAAATTGGCATTATTTTTTGGGTCTTTGTCCCACTTCTTTGTATGGCTTTGTCCAGATTTCTTGCTCTGAGGTTGAGAGGTATGACAAATGTGTCAGGGCCATCACAGTCAGCCAGAGACATTTCAAATTGTGACATACTTGTTGCACCCCACTCCCCCATGTAGTGACTCTGGATGTGTCGAAGCAAGGCAAGGAGTAGTTATGCAGTGTAAATGTGCAGAGTATCCCCCCCATCCAAGGTAGACACAAGTACTAGAGTGGCTTTTCATCTGCCCTTGATTTTTGCAGAATGGTCTGGTTTCTGTCATATTTTTTGTACTGTTGATTTATGCTTATTACTCAAAGTGCCTGTTGCTCTGTGTTTAAGTAGCAATACTTTAATGACTATCAGGTAAGCTTGGCTGAGATCGTAAGATGCAAGTAAGCTTTAATAAGCATACTGTTAAAGAATTGCCAACAGTGAAAGCCTTTCTGTTGTTGCCATGTAGAGAATACTTAGAATACTTAACTAGATAATGTATAAGCCTTGGGTATTGAAATGCATATGACAGTATTTGTAATAAAGGACAGGATTACATTATTTTAAGAAGCTCATTACACTTGGAGACTTCCAGTCATCTCTGCAGGCTTTACCTGTAAACTAAACAGAATGCCAATTGTGTGGTCCATAACCTGTACAGTAATCCTTTTAAGCAATGTATCTTGAGCTTATTTCTTGTTTGCTTTTCATTTTTTACTTTGATCATGTTTTCCCCATGAAACAAGTAGATAGTTGTCAGGCAGCAGAAACATTTTTACAAGTGGGGGCATCAGAGATTTCTACTTTCAGCATGTTACTTGGTACTTTAATAAAGCTGGATATAAATTATAATTAGAACTGCAGTGCAAGAAGTGGTTTGAGTTGAGTGCTGCTTGTTTTTCTTATACTTGATTTTGACTGGCATTCCATTAATGTATTTAAAAAGTAATTTAGTTTTTCATGCCTCACAACCTTTTTGTTTCCATCTAGATATCAAGTAAGCTGTCATGCAGCCAATGCATTGAAATATTTTTATTCTTCTACACTTCATTTTGTCTTGATTGGACTCTCATAATGACGGTTTGGCACCCAGGGCAGTGTATTTAGTTAGTTTTTGTGGTTTTGAGCATAACTCCTCCCCTTTCTAGAAGGCCATACCCCTTCCCATTGACCCCTCCCATTCAGCTGTCTCCTGCAGCCCCCCTTTGATTTGAAGTCACCAGCCGCCACTGAATAAATGGTGTTAAGCCATAGCACTAGAACAGCAAAAAACATAGATGATAGGAAGGAAAGGAGGGATTTGAAAGCAACTGTAGATTACAGGATAGCCAATGAACTGCTGCATTATCAGATAAAAAAAAACAGTAGATTACAGGATAGCCAATGAACTGCTGCATTATCAGACAAAAAAAAAATAGTAGATTACATGATAGCCAATGAACGGATCTATATCAGTTGAGCAAAAACTCTATTACACGAATACGAATATGTTGAACCATATTGTGTGAAATACGTAAACCTTGAATGTCCAAAACTGCGAATTCCGAAATGCCGATTTGTTTTGGTTGGCCCGTCTGCGGTGTAGTTCCGTAAGGTAAGTGTGCTATATATAGGGCTTTAGGGTTAGGATTTAGGTTAAGGTAAGTGCATAGATAGGTAATGTATGTAAGATTTAGTGTAGTGTTAGATGTAAGGGTTTTTTTAAGTGTATGTATGTGTGTTATTTATTTTGTTTGAGTGTATGTCTGTAGGGGAAGTGTGCAGTAGTTACGGACTTTAGGGTTAGGAAGGGGTTAAGGATAGTGCATAGATAGTTGTGTATGTGGGGTTTAGTGTAGTGTTGGAAGTAGAGTTTTGTTAAATGTATGTATGTGGATTATTTATTTTGTTTGGGTGTATGTCTGTAGGGTTTGCTTAGTGTATGTATGTGGTTTATTTATTTTGTTTGGGTAGGTACTAAGTAGTGGTGGTAGGGTTGGCTGACTATGATAGTTCGACATTTTATTTTTCGTGGTTTAGTGCGTTCAGGATTTTCACGGTTTGAGGTATAGGGGTCGATGTTTAGGTATTTGCGTAAAGGGGTTTTCGCTCAACTGATATAGACCCCAATGAACTGCTGCATTATCAGATAAAAAAACTGTAGATTGCAGGATAGTCAGTGAACTGCTGCATTATCAGCTAAAAAACAGAGTGAAGTACAGTCGAAGAGACTGGGTGACAACTAGAGTGCAGCAAACAGAATAATACTGTGAAAAAGCTGGCTATCAAAAAAGAAAAAAATAGGTACATTGACACAAAGATACAAAGGGAAGGAAATGTTTTTATTGATGGTTTTTGAGAAGAGGCTTTTAAGTCAGAGGAGCACCTTTTCCAGAGCTACACTCCAGAGGCAAGAATAGTATTCTTAAGAAACCGGAATGGCTATGGTAGCCAAATGATAACATTAGCAGTCTGTCTGATCAGATGAATTTAATGGCGTATTCAACAATGACTAGGCCATGAGCATAACTCAGCTCCTGTGATGTTTTGCACATGCCATCTCAGTCAGTGATGAAACAACCTTGTGTAAGTGCAAGAGATACCATAATGTAAAAAGCACAGCAGGGTTATGTGGCTGTAGGTAGGAACTTCTTATAATGAATTAGCTGCACTTTGATATCAAAATACACATTTGGAAAAACATTATAACTTTATTTTTTTAGGAATACCAGTGGCAGTTCTGTGGCAGTTTTAGTCTTCTTACCAAGGGTCACATTTTGAGTTACAAGTATATACTAGCATACTTTAGTTGAGGAATAATGTTCTGTGCATTTTATTGAAATGCCTGCTTATATGATTGATAAATGATTTTCACAGTTGTGTATCTATTTTAAAAGTAAGTTTTAATACCAGAACAACAAAAAAATTGTAGTCAGGAAAAGTCAGTGGAGCATATGCATGTTATGAGACAGCACAAAAATGACTGTTGTGTTTATTTCACACACTTGTCTTCTTTAGTTACTTTGTTCTGCCTGTTATGTTTAAAATAAATGAAAAAGATGACTTGCTCTAATACTAGGAGAGAAATATGGTGTAAAGAGATATACGGAACACTTGGAACATAAATGAAAAACTATTTCATCATTAAAACCTGAAGCAAATTTGAATTCACAGTGTAGCTAGAGTTCAAAGTTTTGTAGTCTTTCTAGCTGTCCTCTGGCATTGAATGAAATGCTGTAAGGATAACGAAATTTTATACCCCAGACCTTTGCAGCTCAACAATGCAGAGACACTTCAGCATAACAAAAACATAGAAACAAACTTTTTATCAACTTTTGATATCATCATTAAAATATTAAAATGCAAAAGTCAGTTAATTAACATGAATTATGTACATCTTTAACGTCAAAGTTCATAAAAAGCTCAAGATGCCTTTTAAATTATTCAGATAACTTTATTTAGACTAATCATGCAATTATACCATATTCATGTTGTGACTTGTAAACCTTAGATATTTAAATTGTGTTTCAAATGTAGTAACTTTATCTTACACTCTTCAACCCCCTGTACTTCTTGTAGAAAATATATTCTACACATGAATGGGGCTACCAGTTCATAGCTTCATAGGTTCATAGGTTGGTACTAGGCTATTGGCCCTAAGGCCTATCTATGCAAGCCTAGCCATAATAATTCCCTGGAAATTTCTTCCCATAATATTTACTTCTCTGGGCCCCTGTCTAGCAGGGTGACTGACATGATCCCCGGGGTGAATTTCCTATCTCCCATCCAGTCATCAAGGTTCCTTTTGAAGAGGGCCAATGAGGCACTCTGCTTGACATGTATGGGCAGTCTATTCCAGAGTATGGGGAGTCTCTGGGTCAGGAACCTATCCCTCTAGCATGTTTTGTTCATTGTGATGATAAGGTTTAGATCCCTGGAGTGTGTGGCTCTGAGGGATTGGGATTTCTTTAAGTGGAGCATGTCTAACAGCTCAGGGTTTGACATGGCCTTGTATGTTAAGCAGAGATCGCCTCTGAGTAGACGATATGCCACAGAGTATAGCTGGAGTTTTATTAGATGGTCAGCATATGGCATCTGCTTTAGGCCTGTGATTCTTTTAGTGAGGTATTTCTGTGGCCTTTCCAGCTTTTGCAGATGTCTTGTGAGGTACATACCAAATGGGGCATTATACTCTATAATGGGTCTAATGAGGTATGAGTACAGTGGGACAATGACCTCTTTTTTTTCTGGATGAAAAGCCCTTAGTGATGAGGTGTGCCACATAGAAGGATTTCCTGACTGTTGTGGCGATGTGGTTATCGAAAGTGAGACCATTGTCCACTTGTGTCCCTAAGTCTCTCATCACACTTTTGATGTTTAGTGTCCTGCCACCTATGTGGTAGTTCATGGGTACATGTTTGTTTCCAAAGGGGATAACTATACATTTCTTGGCATTAAGCTTGAGCCCATGGCTCTGGCACCAGGCATCTGTTTCTGTAAGGCCCTTTTGTAGAATATCCACATAATTTGGGGATTCAATAATGGCTCCCAGTTTGCAGTCATCTGCAAACTTTGTTAGCCAGAGTCCCGTTAGTGTTGGCCTGTTCTTCAGAGAAGTATATGCCAAACAAGAGTGGTCCCAGGACTGAACCCTGAGGTACTCCACTTGTCACTTGTCTGGAGCTGGATTTGGAGTCGGCTACTTTTACAGCCTGGATTCTGTCCGTAAGCCAGTTGGCAACCCATCGAGTGACATAGGGATTTATGCCCAGCTTAGTAAGTTTATCTATGATTCCAGAGTGGGGGATGGTGTCAAAGGCCTTGGCGAGGTCCCGATAGGCTGTGTGGACCACCTTACCCTCATCCACAGCTCTGGAGACCGATTCAAAGAAGTCAATCAGATTCAGGAGACAAGATCGGCCCTTCACAAACCCAAACTGGGTGGGGTCCAGTGTTTGAAGGTTGCCAATGTCTTTGTTTAGAAGTTCCATGATAATGCATTCCATGCCCTTGCAGATCAGGCTTGTCAGACTGATGGGATGGTAGTTCTCGGGATCCAAGGCGGATCCTCCCTTGTGGAGCGAGATAACTGTAGCTGTGCGCCACTCAGTGGGCACGAAGCCTGAAGTGAGGCTATGATTAAACATGACACTTAGGTGGGGTGCCAGTTCATTTTGTAGTTCATGTAGTACACAGCCCAGGATGTCATCTTGTCCCATGGATGCTGTATTCTTAGCTTTGGAGAGTGCTGTTTCTACCTGTGTGGCTGTGAATATCGGAATCTGGCAATCTTTTGATATTGAGATGGGCCCTTTAGGGGGTGAGAGGGGGGTGAAGTTGGCACTAAATCGATCTGCCAGGATATTGGCAATATCCTTGGAATCAGTATATTTAATGCCATTCTGTTGTAGCACAGAGCAGATCTGAGTATTGCCATTTAGATTCTTGACATAACTATAGAATGCCTTGTGGTTGTCTTTGGAATCTTTGGCAATTTTATTTTCGTAACTAGCTTTTGAGGATTTTATGAGGGATCTCAGCTTCTTACTGAGGCTGGTGAGGGAGTTTATTGCATCCTGGGATTTTCCTCTTTTCTGCAACAGTTTCTTCCTTCTGTTGTATCATTTGTTTATAGCAGGGGACCACCAGATTAGCTTCTTTTTTTTGGAGAAGAGCATCTTGGTTCTATTTGGGATGGCGCGATTCATGCACGAGTGGATGTGCTCGTACAGTGCCTTAGTTGATATTTGCTCTTACGATGGTCCTGTAACATGCAGGCAGAATGTCTCTCTGCTCACTAATTGAGGTTTCATGAATAAACTGGGTTGTTTAGGACTGTGATTCTAGATTACAGTTCCCCCATCCAAGTAAGGGTTGGCAGGGATTACCTATATTTTGGTGAAGACTGATGAACAGTACTTTTTTTTCCATGATTATAGTATAGACAATGGATGTCCTACATCACAAGTGAAAATTTGTATTTACAGGAAAGAAATCTAGAATAAAAAAGAAGAAGAAGCTGCATGAATGACAGTGAAAAGCAACTTCAAAATATGTACTGTTTTCAGTACCCCATGAATAAGTTTCAAAGAATTGCTTGACACAGTCCTTACATTGAGGAAATGGGGCCCTATTTGATCTTTAAATGGGGGAAGGGTAAACCAGCAGCTGCAGCATGACCATTTGATTCAAGCACCACAATGTGAGGTAAGTGCTTGGAGCTACCTTACTACTGGCCCTAAGGAAAATGACAACCATGTAGCTGTGAACAGAAAGAAGAAACTATTTATTTCTAGCAAATAACTATTTCCACAGTGATATGCCACCTTTTTGAGAATCTCTGACCGACAATAAGCTAGTGCATGTCCATATTCTATAAAAATGATAAAGCTTTGGAGTGATAGATGATACTAGACATGCTTTGCTTAAGGTATCCTACTATAAATATCTGTGATATTGCTGTAATAACTAACATGGAGAAAGACTATTCATTGTCCACAAACAGGTCCATAAATCATTCATCAGGTCATGAGGCTAAGACAAGACCTCTTTCCCGCTGTGTTCTAAGGTATAGAAGAAAAATCCTGTTTACTATAGGTAAGATTGCTGGGGACTAAAAAAGTTCTGACAAAATGTTTTTAATGTCTCTAAAGTAGTCCAGTCCCACATGGTAGCTAAAGTCATCAAAGTTGTCATTAGTCTTTCTTATATGAAAGGGAATAGGCATAAATGAGATCCAAGTGGAAATGCTGAAGGTACTACACAGAGTAATGGCTGCAAGATTTATGTACCTCATATGCATTATTTGGGAAGTGGAGTGGTACCCATCAACTGGAATATTATTGCAGTGGTTTCAGTATTTAAGAAAGGACACCAGAAGTTATATTCTGATTCTGAAATAATCATACTCTTCAACATTCATGGAAAGCATATATCAGAGAACAGGACAGGACAATCCAAGCATCAGATGAGAGTTGTATTCAGAAGAAATAATGACAATTCCAATAGTAGGAAATCTCTTTAGCCTTGTGCAGGTGTGTGAGAAAGTTTGCTAATAAAGTTTACCAATTCTATACTTCTCTTATTTTCTTTTGTGTTTGCCCTGTTGTGTGTATTTTTGTCATCAGAAAAAAAGTAAGCTCTTTATTCACATAGTCATTTATATATGGATTTCTAATCACCCCAAATAACTCCCATAGTTCTTTCCTTATAACCATTATTCCTTGTGAGTGGTGGACTCATTTCCTTTGATCTTTACTGTCCTTTTTCTCTCAGTGTTTTCTCCATGCTGTCACTGTACAACCCAGTTCAGGTTCAGGAGTAGGTCTCAACATTTTATAAAAGAGGTGTATGGCTCAACAATGAACAAAATGCTATCTGAGAAAGAATATTTGTACGAGAGAAATAGTTAGACAAGGGTAAGTCTTGTGTGGTTATCTTTCACTTACTCAATATTCAGCTACTTCCAGCTCATTTACTTACAGCTGAATGCTCATTTGTGTATTCCAATGCAAGCCACTGGAATACAAAGACTACTCCTGGGATTCAATAAACTCTGTGCAGGAATAGCGCCATTCCTGCACAGAGTAAACCATGTCCATTTACCCTTAGCTTTAAAAGCAGCACGCCTTGCATATTCATGAAAGTGTGCTGCTGCTAAGGCTAAATGGACATGAACACTACTGAGTTTGCGTAGTGCACACACATCTAACATGCCCACTGCACTCAAAAAGTGCTGTACTGCACTTTTTAAAAGCATTTCAGAGTCCGCAGACACTGAAATCAAATAAAATGAGTATTTCAGTGTCCGTGGACACTGAAATGGCTAGGGGAGCAAGAAATCAATGCAGGGGGTGTGTGACAGGTTCTGTCACACACCCCCTGCATTGTAAAAGTGCCTATGGCCATAGCCCTCAACTGTACAGGTTTCCGCAGAATGCCCAGATACCTGCCTTACATACCTCTCAACCTCCTAGAGCAAGAAAGCTATACAAAGCCATAAATAATGGGGGGACAAAGGCACAGAAATAGGGACACTTTTTAAGTATTGCACTTACAAACCTGGAAAGTTGATAGAATAAAAGGTTTGGATTAGCACAGACTTCCTGAAGGGTATAAAGACTGAAACACAAATGTCTGCCATTGTAAAAGTGCCATATGGCCATATCCCTCAACTGAACAGATTTCTGCAGAATGCCCAGATGCCTGCCTCACATACCTCTCAACCTCCTAGAACAAGAAAGCTGTACAAAGCCATAAATAATGAGGATACAAAGGTGCAAAAATAGTACTTTAAATATTTCACTTACAAACCCAGAAAGTTGATAGAATAAAAGGTTTGCATTAGCACGGATTTCCTGAAAGGTATGAAGTCTGAAACCCAAATGTCTGCTGTATGTTCTGACTTAAACCCAAAGTGATTTGTCAATGATTTTGCTAGAAAACCACAGTCATGCTTCCTATGTTTGCAAGAGCAATAATTAAAATCTGTCCCTATGTGTCCCCTTACAATTTTCCTTACTGTGACTGACAAGGAGTACAGATACATGTAAATAAAGTGGTTTTATTATTTTTTTTTTTTTACCATCTTAAGGTATGTTTAAGCGTAGCTGAGCAGGTGTGCGTGTTATAGCCCTCTGCTCAACATTGCTTAAACATCCCATAGGAGATAAATATACAGCTAAAATCCTCATGCTGAGAAAGCATAGTAGTTAGAGTCCTGGCTTTACATGCAGGCATTCATGGTTTGAGTACCAAGACAGGCACTTTATTTTTACATGGGAAAGCAGTGTTAAAATTATTATTTTAATTTTAAATTATGTAGTAATTGATATTTCTCAACCAGAGTACTGTAGCTGGTCTACAATGTAAGTGTGAGTGCATATAACATATGAAATCACCCATGTATACACAAGTGTCCCATACAGTATAGTCACACCCAATGGTAATGTAATGAAAGAACATAGAGGGACTTCATGTAAAGTAAATCATATACACTTACTAATATGTCAGTAATGATCAGTTAATTCAGTATCTTGATTTTTTTTTAAATGAAAAGTGAACAATGGTTAGCAATGCTCAGCTATGCTTAGTCGGTGTAAGCATTAAATGTGAATGCTAAGCAGCAGTCAGCTCAGCTAAATGGATTTGCACACTGTTAAGCAATGCTCAGCTATTATCCCTTTAAGCACTGTTCAACACAGCTTAGCGGGTTTGCCCACTGCTTAGCTGAGCTCAGCATTTTTAAAATGGTCCAATGACAGCAAAAGGTGGGAATATAGCCTTATTTAAATGGTGCAGGTGGGAATACAGCCAGAATTTGTTGTAGTTTTCTCTGAGTAGGAACTATGTCAGGTGTTGATGAGGGCTCGCGCTTTCAGGTGGATCAATGGGGCATTTTGGCATCCAGAGTCATGGCTGGGCTCCTTCTAGCAAGCCATGATAACAGACTGTTGCAAGGCCAATACCAGGGCTCACAGTATAAAGTGGAGGCCTGGGACCATCTGGCATGCAATCTCACCAGTGCGACTGTCATCCCCCGAACTGGTGAGCTGGTACGGCATCACTATGCTGACCTAAAGTGGAGGAAGGGGGCACTCTTGGCCCAATGGTTCCAAGACACTTGGGACAACAATGTTCCAGCAGTTCGTAAGTATCCCACATATAGCTGTAACAAATTCTAGCCTGAGTATGTGATAGACAGGTATGCATAATGTTTCTTTTCTGTCCCTACAGCTGCAGTGGAGAGGGCTAGCAATGATGAGGCCCATGTGAACAGACTGACAAGTCTATACCGACAGGCTGGTGAGTACAGATCTACCTTTCAGTATATAGTGAAATAAATAAGGAGTAAATTGTTAACTGTGTTCTGTGTCTAGCTATTAAAGAAAAGTTTGCCAGACTAATAGACTTCTACAGCATATGGAGTAGTAGAGTACTGTCTCATATAACGACAATAAAAACCTAAACCACCAACTGTTGTGTTTATTCTGGTATGTTTTTGTAGAAATAGAATGTATACAGGTTCTGCACAGAAAAGATGGCTTTGACAGCATGAATTAACAGTGGTTGTTCTGAGAATCAGCTAATATGCAAATCAGTAGCTTGTGGAGCTGTAAATCAAGATATACAAAAAATATAATGTATGTTATGCACTAAAATCTGAGCCCTGAATACTAATGTCAAATGTATTATAGTGTGTCCCCTGCTGCAGTGCCTTGTGTTAACCTCTATGTTCCAGATCATTTAATTTCAAAGGATTACTACACAGTACAGGAACTATCTGTCATGCATGAATCTCAGGATTACAAGGTCAGACTGTTTAACCCACAGAGTATTAAGCAGAAAACAGTCAAACAAGATACAGCAGTTCCCCAGTAGCCCAGTGTGATGAGAAACAGTCTTGTAGTTCATTTTAGCACTCCCAAACATGGTTCAAATCCAGGGAGCGGTACTCAGATATGTTCATATATACACTCAAAAAATCTGGAATATTTGTTGGTTTGGTGACTGCCACTGTAGATGTGTTCCATTATTGGTCATATATTTCATTGGTTTCATATTAACATACCTTGTTCAAATACCATTATTGGTGGCCCGTTGCCGTCAATGTAATTTGCATGCTGTTAAACTGCTTACTGTTGTTCCATTTATGGATGTGTTCTGCTTGCTATGTAACTGTTTCAAATCTGTTGGTTTAGGTTAATTGGAACACCCACGCATGCTGTTACAACTAACTAATTTTGAAATATTTTGTTCATGACTAACCAATCTATCTGGGAAAACCACAACACCAAAGCACATTTGGGAAGGCAGATCCCAGCAGATCTGCCTATCCCACCCCATCTGGCTATGGCACTGGGCTCCAGCATGTCTGGGATCCTACCCAGAACATCCTCCTCTGCTGATTCTGTACCACCTTCAGGTGGAACCATCTCAGGGGATGGGGTCTGTCCCCCCTGGGTGCGGGCGCTGAAAGGAGCCCGTCACCCACAGAATGTTCCACGGAATGGTGCACAGCGTCATCTGCTCTGAGTTGGGTTGGCAGCTGTGCCCGATTGAGGGCCTCCTGGTGCACCTCAAGGGGCAGGAAGCCCCTCTTGTCCAGCCCCCAGAATAGCCACCTTCAGTGTCATGAAGATGCAGTGGTGACTGCCCATGGATGGGAACCTCAGTCCCACTCTATCCATTTGGGGGACCATGGGCCTCTGATTCCCAACCACCCTCCTCATCCAAGGTGTTTACCAACCTCAAGTGTCATATACTGCCCCTGTCTGCTGTAATGTGTGTCTTCTCCATGGGTCTTACAAGTAATGAAATGTTTGTAGTAGCTGTTTGAAGGGTATAACAAAACACCATGTGCAACTGTCCCACTGTCCAACCCCCATGCCTGCACTTAACCAACCTCCTACTGCAAGGCATCTACACAAAGCCTAACAAAGTGTGGGGATAAAGGGCAAACAATAGTGACATCTTTGAAATACGGCTGTTATACGCATAGAAGTCTGCTAGAGTGGCATGGCTTGATTTAGCAAATAATTCCTGATAGATTCCAGGTCTGAAACACAAATGAATGTCATCATTTACTGATGTCAATGCTGACATCATCCCAATGATTTGTCAGAAACCCACAACTGTTATGGGGAACAGACCAAACATATGAGCCATGCATCTAGACAGTGTCTAGACATCTGGACAGTGGAGAGGTATGACTGCAGTTATCTAACAGAAGAGAAAAAACCGTGAGAGCTGCCAATCATTTCACCCAGCACATTCTGAACCACAGTAAGACCAACACGACACTACCACAAATCAGCTATGGGGAATTGCTCATGTATTTCCAAATATATCATGCACTACAGGGATGGAACTGTAGGGAAAAGCAGATATTGGTGCGGAAATGTCCACCCACAACTATTTTCACCACAGTTACAGCAACATACTAGTACCCCAAATGAACTCTAGAGTACGACTGTTTGAACAAACATGTCCTGATTGCCAGTCACACACTACACTGACATATATTGGCCCAACCCACAGTCAACTAGGAATCCTGAGGTTTTACAGGACATTTCTCAATCTGCTCCTGCAAACATATACACCTGATAGACCACCACCAACTGTAGCAGCATACACAGTCAGATAGAAAAGTATCCATGGCACTCACATCTGCTACTCTCCCTACTCAGCTCAACAAACATTTACACACAACACTACTACATAATCTTGTCAGTCTGTTAACAATGGCCAGACATACATAACTCTCAACTGTTCAGATTTCCACATAATGTCCAGGGTGTGGTACCATGTTTATGGCCACTGCCGCATACCACTTCCAGGAGTCTGCTAAGTCAATGGGATGATATCAGGAGTGCAGTCACTAAATAATGATATACCATACCTCTGAACCTCTTACTGCAAGACATTTGGACAAAGCATGACATGCTTGGGGGAGAGGGGGCCAGAAAAAGGTACTATATCTCACATAATGGTGTTACAAACTGACACAGTTGCTGGTGTTACAAGGTTTGTTGTAGCATAACATCCCTAAAGGATATGATGTCTGAAACACTAATGGATGTTAACATTTACTGACTACAATCTTCACATTATCCTACTGATTTCTCAAAAACAGATATTCTCTGAGGAACAGACCAAACATAAAAGGCAAACCTCTGGGCAATTTGTGGACATCTGGACAGTTGAGAGGTATGTCAGAGACATATCACTGTCAGACTTCAAGGCATGCAGAAAATGCATGTCCAGACAAACCCTGTTAATCTAGCAATCCTCTATGTGTATAATAGCAATACCTACTTACAATCTGTACCCAGTTCTGGAGCTTTGTCCTCCATGTTGTTGGGCTGTCTCCACATGTCTTGTCCTGAGGGGTATTTCCACCTACCGTCTGTGAAGCTGTAGCCCCCACACTGACATAATGTCGTCTGGGCAGGCAAGGAAAAGGGGCAAGGCCCACATAAAGGACTTAATTATAGTACTGTGTTGCTATGGCATTGGCTAATGGAAAGACAACACAGCTGCTCTGGATGCAAGCAGGAAGTGGGAGACACTGATAGGTGCACAGGCCATCACCTGCTCATGAGCATTACCTACAAAAGGCAAGTTGCTGTCTATGCAGCACAGGTCTGAACCCATCTACACAAAGACAGACTGTGACTACACAAACTTAACCATTACCATTATTCTGAGGAAACTCTTCAGCACTATAACAGGTATGTCAATCATATACGCTTGTAATGGCATGCAGAAGGGGGTTGCAATAATGCCAAATAGGAAGTTAAACACTAGGTGGCAACAAGACCTGCTGGACTCATATGCTGCTGTCTGGCACCTAAGGCCATTCCTGCTTGCCCTGTCTGCATTGACATGGATCACATCTCTGGCCCCTGAGTTACCCCAGCAAGGGTCAGCTCATGTATGACTACTACTGGAGTGTCTGTTATCCAATACTGAGTGTGACACTGCTAGGCCAGCTACCTGGGATGTTGTTGCATATTCATAGGTCACCTGTGAATGCTACGTCAAGCCCCTGTCGCAAGTGACACACCATGTGTCACCAGATGCATGTTATGGTCTGTCATTCAGCCAAAGGTGCATACTGACTGCAACACCAAACAGATGCTTAGGGTCATGAATGCAGTACTCCCTGCCATGCATGACAACCTCCATGGCATTTATGATCCCAAACATCATCTTGCCAATATCATGGATAGACAGTCGTGTAAGACATTGTCACTGCTTGACCGTGCAATGTCTGTGCTTGAACATGTGGTGAGAGTAGGGCATCAGCCAGGTGGACAAAGATCAGCAACATGATCAGCTGTAAGCCCACATGGCCATGCACATTCACAGTCCCATAGTGGCAGTACCAACAGCACTACAAAAAGGGAGGGTGCTGTCCACACAACACCAGAGCAGAGTAAGCCATAGGCACATTGTCCTGGCCAGTGCCATTAGGGATGCAGATCCAGCAGACAGCAGTCACCATCAGGGAGTAGTACTACATCTGTAGATCAAACGAAAACAACAAAAGTATAGTAGACTAGTAAAGATGGACTGAGCCAGGATAGAACGCACACAATGCCTTTAATGAAACAGGATAGGACCAACAAAACAGTACTAAGCGCTTTCTCCCTTTACAATATAGGCCATCTTCAGAGTAAAAATGAACTGGTGTAACATTCAAATACTTATATCATAGACAGTAAATGCCCCCAATGTGATTATCCAATCACCCTTTACAACGCATTGATGGTATTGAGAAGTGAAGACATCTAGTACTCAATACTGTTCTAAATAATAAATACAAATAACAAATACAAATAACTGGCCCAACAAAATGGACACACATATATTATTGTGCACCTAAAAACTGCATAAATATAAACAAAACAAAACGAAAACAAAAAATATAAAAATACATACTGTAAAACAATGAACTTATCAATGATATAATACCAAAGCACAACTTATGCAAAACTATTAAAATGGCAAATATAAACCATTACCACTGTATGGCCTAAACTGAATGTATAAATAGTGTTATTGGAATAAATATAACATACAAAACAATATAAAATATATATATTTGGTTATAATATAAATAAGTAATCATGATAGTGAATATTATAATGAATGTTATAATGATAGTACCTTCAAAATTTTAGAAAACCTTATATATGAATGGTCCTATATTTTAGTATACTGGAAATTGAAATATGTTCATTGATGCCTGGAGATTTTGAGGCATCAAGTCTTAATTGCCAAAGGCACTCCTTAACCTCCAGAAGTGTCTTTGCGTCCCCACCCTTGTCATTGTAAGGAATTCTGTCAATGACAAAGAATATGAACTTTTTAAAATTAGTACATTCCGGACTATGCATATAAAGTGCATTTGTAGTTTTTTTGTTTCTTGTATCTCTAACATGTTCCAATATCCTCAGTCTCAATTTTCTAATAGTCTTACCCACATAAAAGGTAGGACAACTGAGGCATGTCGCAAGGTATATCACCATTTTTGTGTTGCAATTGCAAAACCCTGGACACCTTATAGTCCTACCAAAGTTATGTACTGTAACATATGGACCATTACTGATATATTTGCAAGTGCTGCAACATCCACATTTGTTCATCATTGAATTAGTATATACTTCTTGCTTTCCAGCTTTCTCCATTATTTCCTTTACATTCATCCCTCTACTGTATGTAAAGACAGGGTGGCTGCCCACTATTTTGGTAATATCATTAGTAAGTACTGTCCGCCAAGAATCATAAATAATATTTTTGATATCACCACTATTCTCATTAAATGGTAACACCATAACGTGTCTCATGTTATTTAATGTAATGGATTCTCTATCATTTAATAAACCCCCTTTAAGAATCGGTTTATAAACTGTATTTCTTTTCTCTTTAACCTCACATTTGATGTTGTGAAGAATATCATATGGGTAACCTCTCTCTATAAACATATCTATTAACTTCATAATTTCCACATCACAGAGATTTTCGTCACTAATAAGCCTTGAAAGCCTCACCATTTGACCTTTCATAATGTTTTTCTTTTGAAAAAATGGATGGCAACTCTTGAAATGTAAGAATGAGTTAGAAAATGTTTGTTTACGGTGTATATTAGATATTAAACCCCCTTTATCAATATCCTTAATCAATAATATATCCAAATAGTCACATTGATCACCATGTATTTTGTAGGTAAATTTAAAAAAAGTAGATCCTTCTTCCATATAATGTATAAATTCGTGTATTTCTTCAACTGTACCCTTCCAAAATATTAGTATGTCATCCAGAAATCGCACATATAGCACAATTTTCTGCTGATAACGTGTAGTTAATATACATTTAGTTTTCCAATCAACCAAAACAAGATTGGCGTAGGATGGGGCACACTTGGCCCCCATCGCGACGCCTGTAGTTTGTTTAAAATACTCCGATTCAAATAAGACAAAATTATTATTTAATACCATCTCAGTCAACTCAACAATTAAATTTCTTTTAGATGTATTTAAAGAACAGTATCTATTCAAACTGTTGTTAAACATCTCGAGGCCTGCATCATTGGGTATAATAGAAAATAAGTTGACCACATCAATGGTCACCATCAAAAATTCACCCTCTACTGGTGTATTTCTAATGATTTCTAGGCAGTGCCACGAATCCCTGAGAACATGTGGTATGTTCTGAAACACACTTTTACAATGGTAATCGATAAAGGATGCCATAGCTTTGGTCTTGGAACCTCTAGCTGAAACAATAGGGCAGAATGGTGGATCATGCATTTTCTTGTGAATTTTGAGTACACCAAAGATGGATGGAATAACTGGTGAACAAACAGACAAGTAATCATATTCATCCTTGTCAAGTACTCCTTCCATCAGCCACTCATATAGCTGCCAATCAAGTTTTATATAGGCTCTATTCAATTCATTTTTGGAAACCCTTGTATAGGTGGTAGTGTCATTCAGTAATTCCAACATCTTACTAGAGTACTCGGCTTTAGTCATAATGACTACCCCTCCACCCTTGTCCGGTTTCATCACCCTATAGGTGTCTGAGGTGCTTAGTTGGTTAAGGCAAAATCTTTTGCCTACTGTCAAGTTGTCACATCTATTGTTGTGAACGTTCATGTATCCCCTAATACGTGTTTCACATAACTGTTCAAATAAATATATAGTGGGATTCATGGGAGGAATGAAAGTACTTTTTCTTTTTAAACATGGTATATATTGAGTTGGTCGATCATTTTGATTGGAAAAATACAGTTTCAAATTCAAATCCCTAACATAAAGCTTGAGATTAACCAATATTTTGGATATATCGTGTCTAAAGGTAGGAATAAAAGAAAACCCTTTGGTAAATAGTTCACAAAAATTATCACTTAGTGTTAAATCACTAAAATTATAAATATAAAAACTGCCCTTCTTAATCAATGTACAACAATGCTCATTAGAATCAAAAACAGGTGCATCATTAAAACTGTGGGTATTGCCACCGTTTTCGTCATCGACATTGTGATCAAACTCTGATTGCTCACCATTATCATTAAGTATTAAAGAAAACTGGTCTGTTTGTCCAAACTTAGTTGTAATATTGGACTCAAGGTTAATCATGGGCTCATCGACCCAATCCAAGGGTCTAGGCAAACCACCACTAGTGTTGATTAACGATGAGTCTAAATCACAAATACATAAAACATTAGTTGGACTAAATGTCTGATCAGAAACCAACTCAGATGGAGAGTCAAAAAAACATACAGGGGAAATGTCTATTTTGCCCTTAGCGACCATCTGCGTCTGTTGTATTGTGGGTATCCACTCCCGTTCACAAATGTTTGTTCTTGTATAGTAACCTGTTGTCACTCGAGAATCCTTTGCGAGCGTCTCACAGGCTGATAGTCTAAAAAAGGCTCGTCATTACAAGCTTCACTAGAATAAACCATCTGTTCATCATAATAGTCAGTCTCTTCATAAGTGTCTTTGTTAGTGCTGTTAGACTGTACAAAACCAGGCTGCCTGTTGACTCTCTTAGACCAATCTATATGCTTTAACATGAGAGTATGCATATTGGTTAGCATACTCAAAGGTGTCCCTGTTCAACTTATTAGATTTAGTTTCTAAACCTTTTTTGACAAAGGCGTCCACTTTGTCAAGAATGCTGTCATAGTTATGCTTGTTAAATTCATATTACAAATCCTTGGCAATGTTATCATTTAATGCAGCCAATTCATTTTTAAGTACATCAATTTTAGCTGTATTATTATGTATTATAATACGCATCATGTCCATACCTGTGTTGTCGAACAGAGTGATCAACTCCTGAAATAACGCCGAGTTGTCGTCGAAGCCCATGGGTAGTTTGAAAACCCTTAAGCCCTTCGGCACCTGCTTCAACTCAATTGACCTCTCAAGGAATACATTATCCATTTGCAAAGATTTAAACTGTTTGAGTTTTCTTTCGAACGCACTTAGTTGTTCTCTAATGGAACCGTTGCCAGCTCTGTTGGATTCAAACTGCTTAATACTCATAGTAGGTGGATTAAGTAAATTCGCAAAACCACCTCCTCTCTGATTGGTTGTACGTGTAGAATTACGCTGGCATTGCAAAACATTGTAATCAGCTGCATTGAGAACAGGGACAGCTCTGTTACTAGAGGTGGGAGGAGGCGTGTGTAACGTATAAAGTTCCGCTTGTGAATCAGTAAGAATATCATCGTCCGTGTGGACGCAAAGACACCTCTGGAGGTTAAGGAGAGCCTTTGGCAATTAAGACTTGATGCCTCAAAATCTCCAGGCATCAATGAACATATTTCAATTTCCAGTATACTAAAATAAATATAAATTTATATACTAAAATATAGGTCCATTCATATATAAGGTTTTCTAAAATTTTGAAGGTACTATCATTATAACATTCATTATAATATTCACTATCATGATTACTTATTTATATTATAACCAAATATATATATGTTATATTGTTTTGTATGTTATATTTATTCCAATAACACTATTTATACATTCAGTTTAGGCCATACAGTGGTAATGGTTTATATTTGCCATTTTAATAGTTTTGCATAAGTTGTGCTTTGGTATTATATCATTGATAAGTTCATTGTTTTACAGTATGTATTTTTATATTTTTTGTTTTCGTTTTGTTTTGTTTTTATTTATGCAGTTTTTAGGTGCACAATAATATATGTGTGTCCATTTTGTTGGGCCAGTTATTTGTATTTGTTATTTGTATTTATTATTTAGAACAGTATTGAGTACTAGATGTCTTCACTTCTCAATACCATCAATGCGTTGTAAAGGGTGATTGAATAATCACATTGGGGGCATTTACTGTCTATGATATAAGTATTTGAATGTTACACCAGTTCATTTTTACTCTGAAGATGCCCTATATTGTAAAGGGAGAAAACGCTTAGTACTGTTTTGTTGGTCCTATCCTGTTTCATTAAAGGCATTGTGTGCGTTCTATCCTGGCTCAGTTCATCTTTACTAGTACTACATCTGTCCTTGGGCCTGGCAGTCCCAGTGATACTCCTGGCAGAACCAGTTACCATGTCCCTACCGGAAGATGGTGAACCATACATCTTGCCATGTACGGTTGACAGCTGTCCAACATAGCCCTGTGTTGGGCCTACACATCACTTGATGGTGTGCAAACAAGCACTCACACATCCCCATCACAAGCCAGTCACCACCAGACATGCACAGCTCCTCTGCATGCCCAGTTGAACATCACCTCTCCAGACACACACACACACACACACACACACACACACACACACACACACACACACACACACACACACACACATACACGATGTCAGCCATATGGCCCAGCTTAGGCCTCTGGCAATCCAACATCACACCCTGTGCATGTGATGATACTTGTGCCATAACCCTGTTATCCATACCATCGATGCACAGACATGCTCATATGGGTCTGATGCACAGGGTGACTATAGTACAGTGTAGCAATGTCATACTGTGTGAGGTGCTGTCTGCTGGCAGTAGTTATGGGAACACACCGAGGTGTATGTACCTTGTTAGCCATGATGCACTATTGCTGTTAGTACTGCTGACTGACTCTAGTGTCACATACTGTATTATGATTGTGTTCCACATTTCTGTGTGTCTGCAGGCTGTGGGCCTGCTGACAGTAACAATGATGAGTAAGGCAGAGTAGAAACACAGTGACCTATTAATAGCCAAGTTACAGCTGTATATGTACAGGTTTACCAGGTATGTTTACATGCAACAGTGTGTGAGGGACAATTGTGGCAGACAGTGTGACCTTGCATACATACCCTTGACACAGCCACCTAGCCTTCATACATGTCACCTGGGTGTTCTGTAGGACCACAGGTTCACACATACAGAGGAGGTTACTTGAGTACTGGCACTAGGTCCCTCAAAAACTTAGCTATTACTTTAACTGCAACAGATTCAGCTATCAGCACCTGTTGCCCCTGCCATTTCTGTCACATCCACTCGACCATCATGCAGTTGATGAGGGTATGCCTGGTACTGTGTATGATAGGTCTGGTGTATGTATTCCTGACACAGCTCAGCCTGTGCTAGTCTAACCTGACAATTACCAGCATGTGTGTCTGGTATCTCATATGCATGTTTGGCCTCTCATGCTGGTAGTCCTATACATGGGGCAGCTGACGAAGGGGTGAGCACAGCCCCTACCTGCACAGTCTTATGAATGATAGTGCCAGATACAAAACACAGATAGCACAGCAGTACTGTAGTATGGCAGTGTCTGCCACTACTACTGAAGTGGGTGACAATTGCAGGGGCTGTTATGATTGCCAATGGTGGGTTCAGAGGCCCTTAACATGTTACAGCCATCTGACACACACACACACACACACACACACACACACACACACACACACACACATACACACACACAAACACACACGCCACTGCATGGGGACATGCATTGAGACACACATGCACATGGAGGTGACACTTATCAGAGTAGATGACTGACTCATCTATTAATGTACAATACACACTGATACGACCATTGCACCACAGTGGCTTGTTGTTAGAAACTGCGTAACTGTGCTTGTACCATGGATGACATCTGTATGGGCTGACACTAGGTTGGCAATGGGGGAGTTCACAGGGTGAAAGAGGCACACAGAATGGTATAGCCATCACATACACACACTGAAGGCAGTCACAGGGGCTGTGTATACAGAAACACATGCACAGTTGCCAATAGACATATTTGTAACCCTACATGTCCACTTTTATGTACTATAGTGCTGCGTACACATGACATGCTCGACATAGATTATATACCTGGGACATAACACACAACTCTTACAACAGGTAATCTTGCAAATGCCTTCATGGATGGTGGGATAACCCACCAGACATAGCGAATGGTCTCATCTACTGATCCTACAAACCTGCATAAATGATAGAGTAACAGACTTTGTATCAGCATGATGTGTCAGTCAGGTAAGATGTCTGATGCTGGCATGTGCATCAGTATGGTAACTGTGACATATTTGGCAATAATAACACAGGAATGCTCATTGTCAGGGGACACAGACCACATATAGGTTGCAAACATGTGAATACCCATGTACATCTGTACAGATGACTGGTATGGGCTGCATAGTGTTACATGGTGCATGAGAGGCAGATGCCATTAACAGGGCATTTAAAGTAATTTCACGGGTAGGGGTCAACAGGCCTTAAAATGTTATAACCTACACACACAACAGTCACAGGCGATATGCTTCACCCATAGTACTATAGTTGTCGGTATTAAGATTAGAACCCGTATCTATCTAAGTATTTCCACTATAGCATTACGCAGTTATTGAACATGCCACAGAGCTTAGAGGGCTGACAAGTGTATACAGGTACATCTAAGGTGAATGACATCAGCAGTCCTTGTAAAGTAAGGCAATGGGATGTGTACTGGGTGGTACATGCTGCAAAATGGTATAACCTACACCAGCAAAGGATATGATTCTCACCCAAAAACACACACTCACACACACACGGTGCTTATAGGATTTAACAGTGTCGCAAGGTATGTCTAAGGTGATTGCATCAAGAGCCCTTGTAAAGTATGGCAATGGGAAAAGTACTGGGTGGGAAGGGCAGCAAAATACATTACCCTACAAACATACACACTTAAAAACACCTTTTCATACACAAACCCACACACACACACACACACACACACACACACACACACACACACACACACTTCATTTGCCAGGACTGAGATTAGAACCTCTACTTATTGAGTTATTTGTAGTACAGTGTTAAGCAGTTAACGCACAAGCTGCAGAACTTATAGGGTTGATAGGTGTCCAATGGTACTTCAAATGTGAATGACAGCAGCAGATCTTGTGAAGTGGGCAATGGGAAGTGTACTGAGTGGGAATAGCCTCTTATTACTTAGACCTACCGACACACACACACATACACAGAGGCAGGTGATATGAAATTATAACCCCCACCTTGGTACTATTACCCAATGGAGCTCGCCTTCATGCTGGCACGTGCAACTGGTTACGACCGGTATACCACTGTCCACAGCAGGACATCACTCTATGCCATTCAGGGTATCCATATGTTTGACTCACTCTGTGTGTGTCCCCTTGTGTGTGTCTCTCTCTCTCTATCACAGTCTTTCTCACTCTTCCACACATCTATGTGTGTGTATGGTTGACATATTATCTGATGCCCATATATATGTCTGTGTATCACATGCAACAGATGCAGATATATCACATATGGGCCACCTACAGCTAGCTGAGGGTAATCCTGTCTGATGGGTGTGTGTAGGGACAGTTAAGGTGTACATAGCTGTCAGTATGCAAACACATATATGCACAATGCAGTTATATAGTCCAATGTGGGTTCCAACATGGCCTGTAATTCTCTAAGTGTAGGAGCATGCCCAGTGTGACCTTATATAGTGAGAGCGGGACTCCATTCCAGAGACAGGTCTACTTGAGTGCAGGGTTTTGTGTGCTACAGCCATACCTCTCAAAAGTAAACATGACTTTCCTAGAGGTTCTGGGTTTGTTTTAGCAGACATTTTCTGACATATCTGAAGTCTGACACTGCAATGTATTATGTCATTACCTAGTGACAGGCATCCTCAGATCATCACAGTGCTTTACCAGAGGAATACAAGATATATGATGCACAGACCAATATTATGAGCTTGACTATATATATATTCCTGCCCAAAAAGGCCAGTTGAGAGGTATCGCTACAGCCGGTTGATTGATGAAGCTGTGTAAACAGTCCAGAAACTTGGTGATATACTGGCTAGGGATCTCCTGCTTGTGTGGTATTCTTCTTACCTGAAAAGTCATATCCTGGTGTGCCCATACCTTTCAACTGTACATATTTTGGCAGAATGTCCAGGTGTTTGTCTAGAAGTTTCATGTAGTCTACATAAACTTGTGTTTTTATGGCAAGTTTGTTGCATATAATTGAAGACTGACATTACAAAATAATGAAAGACATTAGTGTTTCAGACTTCATAACCTTCAGACAATTCCTGCTAATGCAAAACCTCCTATCCTACTAACTTTCTCAGCATGCAAGGGCAATATTTACAACACATCCCTATCATTGTGCCTTTGTCCCACTTTTGATTTATGACCTTGTCCAGACGTCTTGTTGTCAGAGGTTGGGAGGAATGGGTGTGGGTATAGAGTGCATTCTACTGTGCAGAAATGTCCATTATATGTGTAGTATATTCCACATAGCACTGTGGCTTCCAGGTATGCCAGTGGCAGAGGATTACAGAGTAATGTGGTGAACCACTGACAGACAGTTGTGTATAGGTTGATAGGTTGCTATGACATTAGTAGGGTATTGGCCCTGAAGCCCTTATAACCCATGCAGATGAGAGTGTAGCCCAAGTTACAACATGTCAGCACACAGTGTCCCTGTCCGGCAGGGACACAGGTGGGATCACAGGACTGTATTTTTGTGTTTCTGTGCAGTTATACAGGGAGCACATCACTAGGGGTATTGAGGCATTTGGCTTGCTGTTGACAGGGAGTGTATTCCACAGATGGGGTAGTGTGGGTACATGTATCTGTCACACCAACAAGTCATACTGATATCACAGCCCAGGTTGATGCTGTGCCTACAGGTTGATGGAGTGGGCCTTGAGTTCCAGATGTGCAACAGTCCCATCAAGGCAGGGTCTGGATTGCTTTGTATACTAGACAGGGGTCACTTCAGCAGAGGCTGTATGGAATGGGGTAGAGGGACAATGCTGTTAGCTTATCTGTGTAGGGTAGGTGTTTGGGGTTTGGGGTAAGGCCTTAATGTTTGCAAGACCTTAGTGTGTGGAGTCTACATGGTTTGTGGTGTGTAGGTGTGTGGAGTTCTCATGTGATTTTGCCTCTGAGGTGTCCATTCTTTGTATTTTGTTTTGTTGTGGACCTCCACTTACATGGGTGTGTGATGTTTACTGACTCCTTACACTGCATGGCACCTATGTTACTGCATAATCTGTTCTGGTGTGCACATTCTTCATTTGTCTGGCCAGTGGTTTCCCTTCCCCTTATGTGTGTCTCTATGTCCTTCTGTAGTCCAGTCACAGGCTTTGGCCACAGTGGTTGCTATGTATAATTTTCACATCATAGAGATTGTCGTCACTAATAAGCCTTGAAAGCCTCACCATTTGACCTTTCATAATGTTTTTCTTTTGAAAAAATGGATGGCAACTCTTGAAATGTAAGAATGACTTAGAAAATGTTTGTTTACGGTGTATATTAGATAATAAACCCCCTTTATCAATATCCTTAATCAATAATATATCCAAATAGTCACATTGATCACCATGTATTTTGTAGGTAAATTTTAAAAAAGTAGATCCTTCTTCCATATAATGTATAAATTCGTGTATTTCTTCAACTGTACCCTTCCAAAATATTAGTATGTCATCCAGAAATCGCACATATAGCGCAATTTTCTGCTGATAACATGTAGTTAATATACATTTAGTTTCCCAATCAACCAAAAGAAGATTGGCGTAGGATGGGGCACACTTGGCCCCCATCACGACACCTGTAGTTTGTTTAAAATACTCCGATTCAAATAAGACAAAATTATTATTTAATACCATCTCAGTCAACTCAACAATTAAATTTCTTTTAGATGTATTTAAAGAACTGTATCTATTCAAACTGTTGTTAAACATCTCGAGGCCTGCATCATTGGGTATAATAGAAAATAAGTTGACCACATCAATGGTCACCATCAAAAATTCACCCTCTACTAGTGTATTTCTAATGATTTCTAGGCACTGCCACGAATCCCTGAGAACATGTGGTATGTTCTGAAACACACTTTTACAATGGTAATCGATAAAGGATGCCATAGCTTCGGTCTTGGAACCTCTAGCTGAAACAATAGGGCAGAATGGTGGATCATGCATTTTCTTGTGAATTTTGGGTATACCAAAGATGGATGGAATAACTGGTGAACAAACAGACAAGTAATCATATTCATCCTTGTCAAGTACTCCTTCCATCAGCCACTCATATAGCTGCCAATCAAGTTTTATATAGGCTCTATTCAATTCATTTTTTGAAACCCTTGTATAGGTGGTAGTGTCATTCAGTAATTCCAACATCTTTATAGAGTACTCGGTTTTAGTCATAATGACTACCCCTCCACCCTTGTCCGGTTTCATCACCCTATAGGTGTCTGAGGTGCTTAGTTGGTTAAGGCAAAATCTTTCGCCTACTGTCAAGTTGTCACGTCTATTGTTGTGAACCTTCATGTAACCCCTAATACGTGTTTCACATAACTGTTCAAATAAATATATAGTGGGATTCATGGGAGGAATGAAAGTACTTTTTCTTTTTAAACATGGTATATATTGAGTTGGTCGATCATTTTGATTGGAAAAATACAGTTTCAAATTCAAATCCCTAACATAAAGCTTGAGATTAACCAATATTTTGGATATATCGTGTCTAAAGGTAGGAATAAAAGAAAACCCTTTGGTAAATAGTTCACAAAAATTATTACTTAGTGTTAAATCACTAAAATTATAAATATAAAAACTGCCCTTCTTAATCAACGTACAACAATGCTCGTTAGAATCAAAAACAGGTGCATCATTAAAACTGTGGGTATTGCCACCGTTTTCGTCATCGACATTGTGATCAAACTCTGATTGCTCACCATTATCGTTAAGTATTAAAGAAAACTGGTCTGTTTGTCCAAACGTAGTTGTAATATTGGACTCAAGGTTAATCATGGGCTCATCGACCCAATCCAAGGGTCTAGGCGAACCACCACTAGTGTTGATTAACGATGAGTCTAAATCACAAATACATAAAACATTAGTTGGACTAAATGTCTGATCAGAAACCAACTCAGATGGAGAGTCAAAATAACATACAGGGGAAATGTCTATTTTGCCCTTAGCGACCATCTGCGTCTGTTGTATTGTGGGTATCCTCTCCCGTTCACAAATGTTTGTTCTTGTATAGTAGCCTGTTGTCGCTCGCGAATCCTTTGCGAGCGTCTCACAGGCTGATAGTCTAAAAAAGGCTCGTCATTACAAGCTTCACTAGAATAAACCATCTGTTCATCATAATAGTCAGTCTCTTCATAAGTGTCTTTGTTAGTGCTGTTAGACCGTACAAAACCAGGCTGCCTGTTGACTCTCTTAGACCAATCTATATGCTTTAAAATGAGAGTATGCATATTGGTTAGCATACTCAAAGGTGTCCCTGTTCAACTTATCAGATTTAGTTTCTAAACCTTTTTTGACAAAGGCGTCCACTTTGTCAAGAATGCTGTCATAGTTATGCTTGTTAAATTCATATTACAAATCCTTGGTAATGTTATCATTTAATGCAGCCAATTCATTTTTAAGTACATCAATTTTAGCTGTATTATTATGTATTATAATACGCATCATGTCCATACCTGTGTTGTCGAACAGAGCGATCAACTCCTGAAATAACGCTGAGTTGTCATCGAAGCCCATGGGTAGTTTGAAAACCCTTAAGCCCTTCGGCACCTGCTTCAACTCAATTGACCTCTCAAGGAATACATTATCCATTTGCAAAGATTTAAACTGTTTGAGTTTTCTTTTGAATGCACTTAGTTGTTCTCTAATGGAACCGTTGCCAGCTCTGTTGGATTCAAACTGCTTAATACTCATAGTAGGTGGATTAAGTAAATTCGCAAAACTACCTCCTCTCTGATTGGTTGTACGTGTAGAATTACGCTGGCATTCTAAAACATTGTCATCAGCTGCATTGAGAACAGGGACAGCTCTGTTACTAGAGGTGGGAGGAGGCGTGTGTAACGTATAAAGTTCTGCTTGTGAATCAGTAAGAATATCATTGTCCGTGTGGACGCAAAGATACTTCTGGAGGTTAAGGAGTGCCTTTGGCATTTAAGACTTGATGCCTCAAAATCTCCAGGCATCAATGAACATATTTCAATTTCCAGTATACTAAAATAAATATAAATTTATATACTAAAATATAGGTCCATTCATATATAAGGTTTTCTAAAATTTTGAAGGTACTAACATTATAACATTCATTATAATATTCACTATCATGATTACTTATTTATATTATAACCAAATATATATATTTTATATTGTTTTGTATGTTATATTTATTCCAATAACACTATTTATACATTCAGTTTAGGCCATACAGTGGTAATGGTTTATATTTGCCATTTTAATAGTTTTGCATAAGTTGTGCTTTGGTATTATATCATTGATAAGTTCATTGTTTTACAGTATGTATTTTTTGTTATTGTTTTGTTTTGTTTTTATTTATGCAGTTTTTAGGTGCACAATAATATATGTGTGTCCATTTTGTTGGGCCAGTTATTTGTATTTGTTATTTGTATTTATTATTTAGAACAGTATTGAGTACTAGATGTCTTCACTTCTCAATACCATCAATGCGTTGTAAAGGGTGATTGGATAATCACATTGGGGGCATTTACTGTCTATGATATAAGTATTTGAATGTTACACCAGTTCATTTTTACTCTGAAGATGCCCTATATTGTAAAGGGAGAAAACGCTTAGTACTGTTTTGTTGGTCCTATCCTGTTTCATTAAAGGCATTGTGTGCATTCTATCCTGGCTCAGTTCATCTTTACTAGTACTACATCTGTCCTTGGGCCTGGCAGTCCCAGTGATACTCCTGGCAGAACCAGTTACCATGTCCCTACCGGAAGATGGTGAACCATACATCTTGCCATGTACGGTTGACAGCTGTCCAACGTAGCCCTGTGTTGGGCCTACACATCACTTGGTGGTGTGCAAACAAGCACTCACACATCCCCATCACAAGCCAGTCACCACCAGACATGCACAGCTCCTCTGCATGCCCATTTGAACATCACCTCTCCAGACACACACACACACACACACACACACACACACACACACACACACACACACACACACACACACACACACACACGATGTCAGCCATATGGCCCAGCTTAGGCCTCTGGCAATCCAACATCACACCCTGTGCATGTGATGATACTTGTGCCATAACCCTGTTATCCATACCATCGATGCACAGACATGCTCATATGGGTCTGATGCACAGGGTGACTATAGTACTGTGTAGCAATGTCATACTGTGTAAGGTGCTGTCTGCTGGCAGTAGTTATGGGTACACACCGAGGTGTATGTACCTTGTTAGCCATGATGCACTATTGCTGTTAGTACTGCTGACTGACTCTAGTGTCACATACTGTATTATGATTGTGTTCCACATTTATGTGTGTCTGCAGGCTGTGGGCCTGCTGACAGTAACAATGATGAGTAAGGCAGAGTGGAAACACAGTGACCTATTAATAGCCAAGGTACAGCTGTATATGTACAGGTTTACCAGGTATGTTTACATGCAACAGTGTGTGAGGGACAATTGTGGCAGACAGTGTGACCTTGCATACATACCCTTGACACAGCCACCTAGCCTTCATACATGTCACCTGGGTGTTCTGTAGGACCACAGGTTCACACATACAGAGGAGGTTACTTGAGTACTGGCACTAGGTCCCTCAAAAGCTTAGCCATTACTTTAACTGCAACAGATTCAGCTATCAGCACCTGTTGTCCCTGCCATTTCTGTCACATCCACTCGACCGTCATGCAGTTGATGAGGGTATGCCTGGTACTGTGTATGACAGGTCTGGTATATGTATTCCTGACACAGCTCAGCCTGTGCTAGTCTAACCTGACAATTACCAGCATGTGTGTCTGGTATCTCATATGCATGTTTGGCCTCTCGTGCTGTTAGTCCTGTACATGGGGCAGCTGACGAAGGGGTGAGCACAGCCCCTACCTGCACAGTCTTATGAATGATAGTGCCAGATACACAACACAGATAGCACAGCAGTACTGTAGTATGGCAGTGTCTGCCACTACTACTGAAGTGGATGACAACGGCAGGGGCTGTTATGATTGCCAATGGTGGGTTCAGAGGCCCTTAACATGTTACAGCCATCTGACACACACACACACACACACACACACACACACACACACACACACACACACACGCCACTGCATGGGGACATGCATTGAGACACACATGCACATGGAGGTGACACTTATCAGAGTAGATGACTGACTCATCTATTAATGTACAATACACACTGATACGACCATTGCACCGCAGTGGCTTGTTGTTAGAAACTGCGTAACTGTGCTTGTACCGTGGATGACATCTGTATGGGCTGACACTAGGTTGGCAATGGGGGAGTTCACAGGGTGAAAGAGGCACACAGAATGGTATAACCATCACATACACACACTGAAGGCAGTCACAGGGGCTGTGTATACAGAAACACATGCACAGTTGCCAATAGACATATTTGTAACCCTACATATCCACTTGTATGTACTATAGTGCTGCGTACACATGACATGCTCGACATAGATTATATACCTGGGACATAACACACAACTCTTACAACAGGTAATCTTGCAAATGCCTTCATGGATGGTGGGATAACCCACCAGACATAGCGAATGGTCTCATCTACTGATCCTACAAACCTGCATAAATGATAGAGTAACAGACTTTGTATCAGCATGATGTGTCAGTCAGGTAAGATGTCTGATGCTGGCATGTGCATCAGTATGGTAACTGTGACATATTTGGCAATAATAACACAGGAATGCTCATTGTCAGGGGACACAAACCACATATAGGTTGCAAACATGTGAATATCCCATGTACATCTGTACAGATGACTGTTTTGGGCTGTATAGTGTTACATGGTGCATGAGAGGCAGATGCCATTAACAGGGCATTTGAAGTAATTTCACGGGTAGGGGTCAACAGGCCTTAAAATGTTATAACCTACACACACAACAGTCACAGGCGATATGCTTCACCCATAGTACTATAGTTGTCGGTATTAAGATTAGAACCCCTATCTATCTAAGTATTTCCACTATAGCATTATGCAGTTATTGAACATGCCACAGAGCTTAGAGGGCTGACAAGTGTATACAGGTACATCTAAGGTGAATGACATCAGCAGTCCTTGTAAAGTAGGGCAATGGGATGTGTACTGGGTGGTACATGCTGCAAAATGGTATAACCTACACCAGCAAAGGATATGATTCTCACCCAAAAACACACACTCACACACACACGGTGCTTATAGGATTTAACAGTGTCGCAAGGTATGTCTAAGGTGATTGCATCAAGAGCCCTTGTAAAGTATGGCAATGGGAAAAGTACTGGGTGGGAAGGGCAGCAAAATACATTACCCTACAAACATACACACTTAAAAACACCTTTTCATACACAAACACACACACACACACACACACACACACACACACACACACACACACACACACACACACACACACACTTACATTTGCCAGGACTGAGATTAGAACCTCTACTTATTGAGTTATTTGTAGTACAGTGTTAAGCAGTTATCGCACAAGCTGCAGAACTTATAGGGTTGATAGGTGTCCAATGGTACTTCAAAAGTGAATGACAGCAGCAGATCTTGTGAAGTGGGCAATGGGAAGTGTACTGAGTGGGAACAGCCTCTTATTACTTAGACCTACTGACACACACACACACATACACAGAGACAGGTGATATGAAATTATAACCCCCACCTTGGTACTATTACCCAATGGAGCTCGCCTTCATGCTGGCACATGCAACTGGTTAAGACCGGTATACCACTGTCCACAGCAGGACATCACTCTATGCCATTCAGGGTATCCCTATGTTTGACTCACTCTGTGTGTGTCCCCTTGTGTGTGTCTCTCTCTCTCTATCACTGTCTTTCTCTCTCTTCCCCACATCTATGTGTGTGTATGGTTGACATATTATCTGATGCCCATATATATGTCTGTGTATCACATGCAACAGATGCAGATATATCACATATGGGCCACCTACAGCTAGCTGAGGGTAATCCTGTCTGATGGGTGTGTGTAGGGACAGTTAAGGTGTACATAGCTGTCAGTATGCAAACACATATATGCACAATGCAGTTATATAGTCCAATGTGGGTTCCAACATGGCCTGTAATTCTCTAAGTGTAGGAGCATGCCCAGTGTGACCTTATATAGTGAGAGCGGGACTCCATTCCAGAGACAGGTCTACTTGAGTGCAGGGTTTTGTGTGCTACAGCCATACCTCTCAAAAGTAAACATGACTTTCCTAGAGGTTCTGGGTTTGTTTTAGCAGACATTTTCTGACATATCTGAAGTCTGACACTGCAATGTATTGTGTCATTACCTAGTGACAGGCATCCTCAGATCATCACAGTGCTTTACCAGAGGAATACAAGATATATGATGCACAGACCAATATTATGAGCTTGACTATATATATATTCCTGCCCAAAAAGGCCAGTTGAGAGGTATCGCTACAGCCGGTTGATTGATGAAGTTGTGTAAACAGTCCAGAAACTTGGTGATATACTGGCTGGGGATCTTCTGCTTGTGTGGTATTCTTCTTACCTGAAAAGTCATATCCTGGTGTGCCCATACCTTTCAACTGTACATATTTTGGCAGAATGTCCAGGTGTTTGTCTAGAAGTTTCATGTAGTCTGCATAAACTTGTGTTTTTATGGCAAGTTTGTTGCATACAATTGAAGACTGACATTACAAAATAATGAAAGACATTAGTGTTTCAGACTTCATAACCTTCAGACAATTCCTGCTAATGCAAAACCTCCTATCCTACTAACTTTCTTAGCATGCAAGGGCAATATTTACAACACATCCCTATCATTGTGCCTTTGTCCCACTTTTATTTATGACCTTGTCCAGACGTCTTGTTGTCAGAGGTTGGGAGGTATGGGTGTGGGTATAGAGTGCATTCTACTGTGCAGAAATGTCCATTACATGTGTAGTATATTCCACATAGCACTGTGGCTTCCAGGTATGCCAGTGGCAGAGGAGTACAGAGTAATGTGGTGAACCACTGACAGACAGTTGTGTATAGGTTGATAGGTTGCTATGACATTAGTAGGGTATTGGCCCTGAAGCCCTTATAACCCATGCAGATGAGAGTGTAGCCCAAGTTACAACATGTCAGCACACAGTGCCCCTGTCCAGCAGAGACACAGGTGGGATCACAGGACTGTATTTTTGTGTTTCTGTGCAGTTATACAGGGAGCACATCACTAGGGGTATTGAGGCATTTGGCTTGCTGTTGACAGGGAGTGTATTCCACAGATGGGGTAGTGTGGGTACATGTATCTGTCACACCAACAAGCCATACTGATATCACAGCCCAGGTTGATGCTGTGCCTACAGGTTAATGGAGTGGGCCTTGAGTTCCAGATGTGCAACAGTCCCATTAAGGCAGGGTCTGGATTGCTTTGTATACTAGACAGGGGTCACTTCAGCAGAGGCTGTATGGAATGGGGTAGAGGGACAATGCTGTTAGCTTATCTGTGTAGGGTAGGTGTTTGGGGTTTGGGGTAAGGCCTTATGATTTGCAAGACCCTAGTGTGTGGAGTCTACATGGTTTGTGGTGTGTAGGTTTGTGGAGTTCTCATGTAATTTTGCCTCTGAGGTGTCCATTCTTTGTATTTTGTTTTGTTGTGGACCTCCACTTACATGGGTGTGTGATGTTTACTGACTCCTTACACTGCATGGCACCTATGTTACGGTATAATCTGCTCTGGTGTGCACATTCTTCATTTGTCTGGCCAGTGGTTTCCCTTCCCCTTATGTATGTCTCTATGTCCTTCTGTAGTCCAGTCACAGGCTTTGGCCACAGTGGTTGCTATGTATTTGCAATTCTGATGTGGGCGGGGTACATGCCATTACAACGCACACAGGGTTGTGGAGTTCACGCCTCTGAGTGTACCTATTTAGCAGGTTGTCCATCATTGCACCACTCCATTTGCTGTGGTCTTTAGACGGTTTGTGCTGCTATATGTTATTATGAGGCTGCATATGGGCCTAGCTGTCATACCATCACAGACTGACATCTGCACAGGCCCAAATATTATAGCCAGACAAAGGCCCATCCATGGGATAGGGTGTTAATACTGTTCTGCCAAACATAGACAGATGGGAGACTAGTTTGGTAATTGCTTGTTTGCTCTTATGGGTTTGATGTCTGCTTCCCTACTGTCTGCCATTGCTGTTTTGACATGATCCTTTCTTGTTTGGAAATATCTGGCAGGCAAATGCAATGTTAGGACAATCAGAGCAGATATACAAGGCATACTTGCGCTCCTTCTGTGACAACCTGTGTCATTCCAGGACTATGGATGTTGGCCAGTGAAGTTGTCATTGCTGACACAGAAAGGTGGGAGCCTTTTATACACTGACAGTGCACTGACCTTCAGGTACCTGCTGTCCTACTAGGCACCATACTTCTCAACTTCTGAGAGCCAGACATCTGGACAAAGCCATAAGTGATTGGGTGACAGAGGCCTAAATATAGGGACCATTTTTAAGTATTGGCCTTATAAACCTAGAAATGTGATTCAGTAACAGGTTCTGCATTAGCATGCATCTTTCTATAGGGTATGAAGTCTGACACTACAATCTGTCATTATTTTCTTACCTTAGTCTTGCATGATTTGCCAATGAATTGCCAGACAACCACTCATTCATGTGATACAGACTATAATTATGATGCAAACTTCTGGGCATTCTGCAAATTGTCTGTACAGTTGAGAGGTATGGTAGGCACCGTGCAGGTTACTCCAAGCTGTGTACTGTCCATATGTGTGGCCACCTGCCCATGACCTGTACATCTTTCCTGCATTAACAGATATTGACATCTGGACAGTGTATACAACTCCTACCATAGGTGTAACTGACATGCAGAATACTTGGCACTGCAGTTCTTGGAGCATGGCCCTGTCAAAGACAGCACTGTACCTAGGCCACTATGACACAACAGCTGAGAGTAAGTGCTGGCCAGATCCTAACAGTAGTAACTACACATATACATAGCTCATTGACCCCTGCATATTGTGGACATGCAACAAGTTATCATGCAGATTGGGACAACCCTGGCAATGTGTGCTCTGCTGCTATTCTCCTGCAAACATATGCCACTACATTTCTAAGGGAATATGGGTGTGGGGGAGGCACACCTGTCAACTGTACACATTTGCACAGACTGTGTTGATATTTGCTTTACATTTTGGTTCCATTTAGCATAGTATTATTCCCTGTCTTGGAGACTAGAGGCATATCACTAAAGACCACAGGTCAGATTGTAATGGCATACATTTGAGTTTCAGACATCTTACCCTTCAGAGACTTACTGCAACTGCAATACCTGCTGTGCTATCACTGTGTAAGTCTGTAAGGGGTATTTCATCATTGTAACCATTTGTGGGCCTTTGCCAGACATTTCTTTATGGATTTCTACAGCTGACTTGCTGGGTGAGGCTGAGGGGTGAGTATGGGACCCCTGCACTGATATCCATGCCTGTGACCTATGAACCCCCCCAGTTAGTTGGCCCACAACATATACTGCAGTGGAATTTGTCATCTTGGGTACTACTGAATAGTGTGGGGAGGCCAGTATTGGGCAAACATTTCCTGGTGTCCCACACAACTGTCAGCTGTCTGCTGCTATCCCAGTAGGCCAGCCCATTCCCTTGCATGCATGCAGCAATACCATAGATATGCTACCAGAACATACTAATCCATTCATTTATTGTTAAGAAGACTGACATACCTTGTGCCTGTAGCAGTTGTGAGGACGTTGCCTGAAGTCTGCCTATATGGTATGCATGCAGTACATTGCCTATACATGGTAAGCTACAGGTAGTGTGATGTTTGTGGCATCCATTTTACTGTGTATGCAAGTCAGAGAGAGATGTCAGTCCCTGAGTCCCTACAGTGTCAGTGATTGTGCTATGCATTGCCTCTTTGCCAAGGCCAGGGCATACTGGATACGCCTCCTTCTGCCTACAGGAGCTGGCTCAGGGGGTTCCTCCTCCAAGTTCCTCTGTGCCTGTGGGGGCCTTGGGAATGGTGCTGCAGCTGTTTCTGCAGGATCATTTTGTGTAGCATGGCACACATTATGAACACGTGTACACATGTGGGTGGAGAATACTGCAGGGCTCCACCAGATATGTCAAGGCAGTGGAAGCGTGACTTGAGCATCCCAAACACATGCTCTATAATGATCTTGGTTTGTGCATGTGCCTCATTATGGCATTCTTGAGTGGGTGTTTGTGCATTTCTAATGGGAGTCATCATCCATGGCTCCAGTCCATAGCAAGCATCCCCCACCAGATGGCCATACGGGATGCCCCCCCCCCTGGAAAATCCCTGGTACAGCTGTGAGGAATGCCAGATGTGGGAGTCATGATAGCTTTCAGGGCTGCCAGCATACACATTAATGATAATGCCCTGGGCATTGCACATGATCTGGCAGTTGATGGGGTGAAAGCCTTGGTGGTTTAAGTAGACCCTACCCTGTTCACTGGGTGGTGCTTTGATGTGGATGTGCATGCAGTCTATGGCACCCAGTACCTCCAGATAGTCTGCTACATGGTGGAAGAGGCGCATATTGCTGGTCCTCTCCTCGCAGGTGCTGGGGAAGTAAATGTGCTCATCGGCATGTGGTAGCATGGCATTCAGGAACTGGTGAAGTGCCCTAGATGCAGATGACTGTGAGACCCCCATGATGTTCCCAGTAGGTCTTTGGAAAGTACCTGTAGCTAGTATTCTTAAGGCTACACATACCTTGGTATCCACTGGGATGGGTTCCCCTCTGTTAGTTCTGGGTCTAAGGTGAGGCCGGCACAGCTCAATGAGTTGCTAAAGTATGTTCTTGTCCACCCTGTAGCACTCTACTATCTCCAGATCATGTAGCCCCTGGTAGGTTACCCTGGGTCTGAACACTCTTCTCCTCCTCCTCAGTCTAGGGTGGTTGCCAGCATTATCTTCCTCACTGCCATCAGCCTCTAGCACATACTGATGTATCAACGCAGCAGCAGCCCCTAACATTTTGTCAGTTAAAATTCCCCCAAATGTGTACACCAATGGTGCAGAATTTGTGGGAAAAAACATACTGAAAGGTGTTTGCACAGTTTATATTGTTGTGTGCAGATGCTGCCTGTATCATTGGCTGGCTATGCTACATTCCACCTGCCTGCTATATTATCTGTACGTGATTGCTTTTATTCTGCTATTTCCCTTTTTTCCCCTTCCCATTTCTGCCCCTTTTAAGCCCCGAGGCATGCCGTGCAAACCTGGTGCCCAAATGTAAACAGTTCTGCTGTTTCTGGTTTTTTTTTTGTTTGTTTGTTTTAGACCTGGTGTGCACTGTGTAAACCTGTTTAGCTAAAGTAAACACTTTGAAGCAGAAATGGCCCTCCCATGGATGCAAACATGCTCTTCATTTCATGTAATAAATCAATACAGCCTCAGACATACCCCATTGCTTAGCTGTGCTTAGCTAAGCTCAAATGGTAGCTATGGAGCTCCAATGTGCTTACACCAAGCATGACACCCCCCCCCTCGTTTCATGTCAGCTGCTTCTCCTGCTTACACCACTGCCTTATAGCTCCTGCATGGTTAGGTGCAGCCAGAGAATGGTCTCCCATTTAGTGATTCAGTAAAATTTGCTCATTTGCATACCTCACTGTCTTAGTCCCTTGTTACACCACTACACCAGAGCCTTATTCCTTAGCAACCAGTGTTACCTGTTATTGTTTTGATTCTACATGTCATACACTATAATGGCAAAATGCAGATTTCACTTAAAATTGTCTTTTCTAATTTTTTTTATCATTTTCAGCACGATCACATTTGCACGCCACTGTGCTATGATTAAACGGTCAAAATCCGCCCCCCCCTAAAAAAAACCCTTCGATTTTCATATTTTTGCAACACTCATCCATGCCCATGGTCATATTTTTGGCCATTGGCGTGCCTAATGGTTATAATGTCATGCCTCCGTTTTGAAGTTTGCAGAAATATACTCGGTTAGAAACCGAATACATTTCTGCACCTCACACTCTTCTGGTACGGATGCCCGTCTGTTTACTGAATGAATAATTCACCTAATTTGTATGGTTTTCACCAGCAAATGAGGTAATTAGCATTATTCAGTGGTGTCCGTGTCAGAATAGTGCTGGCAGGTTAGAGCATTTATATTACAAGATCACATGTTTAGTTGACTGAACACCTAAACATCAAACTTGCAATATCAAACCTTAAAACATCAAACGGCACAGGGAAACACATCAATTAACCATGAAAATAAAAAAAAATAACTTTACACCCAAACTAAGTGGGGGGCTTTGCCCCCACACCCCCACAGTCCCCCTAACTAAATATACTAACTCCAAGCTAACTCTACAGTAGACAAAATGTCAAAAATCTGGCGAACAGTCAAGGGAAATCTTTCCCTGCATTAAATCGGCCATTCACTGTTTTGCTTTCAATATTACAGGTTTGATGTTTAGGTGTTCAATCACCTAAACATTTGATCTTGTAATATATAGACCCACTCGTGCATGCCCCCAGTCTTGTTTACTAGATCGCTCAGTGGCCATATTCCATGCAGGAGCTGCTGCACTATTCTTGCTTGGGAAAAAATGCTTATTGAATCCCAAGGTACTTCTTTAAGCTTACTTTTTCTTAGGCTGTCCAACCTAAGAGGTAGCATCTTTAAAAAATGGGGAGTGTGGGGACAGTACTTCTGCATTTGGAGATACAGGGGGGGGGGTTATTAACTGCAAAAACACTTTTTAAAAGCCCATTGTCAGTGTACTGTGTGTTACTGAATCATTAACATTTGGGGGTTATTTATTTATTTTATATGTTTTGGTTTGTTAACTAGATAGTCCAAATGGACAAACACCCCTTCTCAGTGGAGTCCAAAGAAGAAAAGCCCTACAATAAAAGTACATGTCTTTACATTATTTGAGATGAAGCACAAACACAGATGTAAATGAGTTAATAAATACAGAGAAGAGTTACAGGATAACAATAGATCAATTACATACAAAAATATATTGTATATTTAACAGAATATAAGATCATCCATGTTGTTTAAAAATATAACTTATATGCTCTGTGAGCTACTAGTTCGTTATTCTGTGGCAGGAGATAACTTGCTACTGTTTCTACAGAGTTGGCATTATTGAAAGAAGCCCAAGCTGATGTTTTCTCCCATTGTTGTTGTTGTTTTTTTTTTTTTTGGTTGTTTATACGGTGAAGAGTGCTATTTGTTGCTCTCAAGTTTCGGAAAGCTGTGCTTCTGTGCACACATGGAGAGAAAGAGAGCTTATAAAGTGAAATTCCGACTACATTTTACACCAGAAAATCAGGAAATTACTTACTTTCATCTGCACATATAGTTGCCTATAGTTTTCTGCATAAAACTTGTTATGTTTTCAAACAGGTACTGCATTTTTCATCTGTTTTACTGAGAAAACTAATCTCCTGTTGTGTTTAAAGTCACCTGACTGTTTAAAATGCTGTTGTGTCCTTCAGTGCTGAGTTTTTTCTGCATCAAAATCACTTTTTTCCTGTTCTAATTATGCTTTATAATTATTTAGTACAATAATAGCCAGTTTTGGAGCTGTCTGTGAGTTAGTTTTTGGTTATTCTGTGGTAGAAGATAATTTGCTTCTGTTTCTAGGGGGTATTATTATTGAATAATGCAAGTTGTTTTCTGTTTTTTTCATTGGTTCTTTAACTATTCCTGCTTATTTATCCTGCATGGAGTGCTGCATCATGCAATGCCATGCAAGCCTGTACTATATAAATGCAGGCAGTTTCATTGTCATTGTTACACTATTACAACCCCTAGGCCATACCTCATAAATTAAACACGCTATAGTTCATTTGCATAAACAACTGGCATTATCCTATTCAATAGGTCTGTCCTCCATACTAAAAAATAAAATTAAATTAATTTAATTGCAGTATAAATTAAATTTAATTAATTAAACTAAATCTCTATCCTCTGTGTATGAACTAGTTAGTTAAATGTCAACAAGTTCTTATTCCCTGCACTAAAATGGATGGGCAGCCTGGTTGTCTTTCACCCATTGCCAGCTTCATAGTACTTGAAATCTTCAGGCAGTGACTGATTGATGCTCACAGCCAATGAACACTTACTCAGCAAAAATGCATTCTATTTGTAGAGATGCAAGTATTTAAATAGCAAGCTGGTAACTCCTTAGCAAAAAGTGCAGTCAGTGAGTAGCATGCTCTACCAAAGTGCTCCATTCAATCACCACTAACTTATCTTAGGCTGGGGTTGTACAAAAGTCCTTGCCTAAATCTCCCAGACTCATTAGGATGATGTCTCAGCAAAAGTGACACACCACATCACCTACTGATACATCCACAACAATGAGGACCTGGATGTTAATTATCTAAAATTCACTATTCCAAACCATACTACAAATAAAGTACATCACTAGATATATCAAAAATATGGAAAGATCACTGTCTTATGAACTTTAAACTAGCAGAAAAGATGGAACCACTGTCTGTTTATTCAGTATCCTACAGACCACTGAGGGATGATCTGTGCCTAAGCTTCCATTCCATTATGGGCCAAGTAGTCCAGGATCTCTTGTTGCTGCATAAATCAAATAATTCCACTAATACTAGGACCAGGGGTCTAAACCTACATCATCAAATAAATAAAACACATTGCATAATAGATTAGTTACACAGTGTCTTCCTCAACTCTGGAATAGACTTCCACTGCAAATTAAATGGGCGATATATTATATTCCTTCAGATGTGAACTAGATGACCGAATAGGCATTCACAAATTCACACCTGGTCTAACCCTCCTTATAAAAGGAGGCAAGGTGGTGGGCACTGGCAAGACATACATGATCACTAGGCTAAGTTGTCTTATATTTTGCATGATCCTATCATCCTATGGAAAATGGTGTTAAAGGCTTGTGAGGGGTCTGGGTCGGTAAAAGCAGTGTTCAAATTATGATTGAAGTGGGAACTGATTTTGTTTAAGAAGGATGAGAAAGCTGAATCTGTGGTGTGACATAGTTAAAATCCTTGCTGAACTGCAAACAAGAAGTTAGTGTTCATTAAGTAATTTAAGAGTCATTTGTTAATGTGTTTTTGAGTATTTAAAAGAAAGCAGGTAGGAATGTCATAGGGCTTTAGTCTGAGATGTTGTAGTCTGTTCATCTTTTTTGGATAGAGATAATGGTATGGCAGCTTCCAAAACCGAGGAACATGCTTTCAGTTATTGCTTTATTAGTAATGATTTACATTGGGTAGATGACAGAGAGGGCAACAGCTCTGAGTTAATAAAGAGCACTGAACAGCTCTTCAGTTCATAACGTTGGTCTACCTTGAGTCCAATTTATTAGTTATTGTTATTTGAAGTTAAGAAACAAACATATGTGTAAGAATTGGAAACAGAGAATGGGTCTAAAATACTGATTCTTTTTAAATAAACATATGATATTACCCGTGTAACAAAAGATTAAAATTAGTCAAATATGTTCTAGATATGATGAATAATTTTTGAGTGGTGTGTGTTTCAAACTGAATAATCAAATGTAAAAGGTTTGATGGATTTCATAAGATGTTGAATGTATACATTAATATAAGACAGTCTGATGTATTAGAAATTAAGTTTGTGATGTGGAAATTATGATTAATACATAAAAGGAAATTGTCTTTGGAGATGAAAGATATTCATTTAAAGAAGGGGCATACTGTGTATTTACAAAAAGTGTGTTTAAGTAATTTGATTTTACTCGAAAAGGCCATATCTTATGAGGTGATTTTTGTTTACCAGGGCATGTAAAGCTACAATGGATGAGACTTTTGCTGTTTATAATACAGTATTTAGGGAGTATTAAATACAAAATCAAAGTTAGGAAGTTAATGTATCCTCCAGTCTATAGAAAAAGGCATGCAAAAATAGTAAAAAGATATAATATATTTTAGAGATGGGAATGATTAAATAGAATGACTAAGAAGGACATTTTATGAAGTACAGACAGCATAAGGTATGAAAGAAGAATATAGCATTTTATTTGCAGCCTACTACATAAAAACTGCCAAAAAGTGAAATGAAAAGCAAAACGGTGAAGTAGAAGTGTCAATTAATCTCTCTCTTTTTAGTGTGGAATTTCAGTTTATTTGAACAAATAAACTGGGTAAATGAATTATGCAAAAGGGAAGATATGGGGAGGTGCTTTCTAATAAAGAATGGAATGATGAAGAAGGGGTGAAACACATTTTGTGATAGGTATATGTTCCTGAAAACAAGACCATTTGAGATCAGCTTTTGATTGCACTTTTCATTTCATTGTCTGTTTATACTTTCTATATAATTTATCTGTATTTTATTTAAGGATTATATTTATATATAATAATTAATTTATTCAGTTTAATAAAGCAACTCTAATTTTTTATAAGTCTCATGGGATCCTTTACATCCATCTGAGGTGTTATCATCTTAGGCAAATGGTACCTTGGTGCAATGACCGATCTGAATTATAACACTTCAGGTATGCAGCACCCACCCCCACCTCCCAGCTTCCCCTCCTTTATGCTGCACCAGGGAATCAGTATTGGAAAATGAATCTAAGCACCTTAGTCTTCTGATCTTCAGGTATCTAAAGTAAGTGTGCTTCCAGCAAGCTACTGAGACTTGCATGCTTTGCTTAACTGCTAAGACTACCACCACTAGCATTGTCTGCTCTGGTCTCCACCAGGAGGCTGCAAAGCAGCACATTCTTTTTCTTCCAAAGAGAAGAAGGTCTTTGACTTCCAGCTTCTCTGGCTAGCTTTCCATCCCACATGAAGTTGACCAAACCCAGGTTGCTGGTATTACAGATGGGGCCTCTTGCTTTTCAGACTGTCTGGAATATTGATATTATACACTGAAAAAAATACCCTTCTGAAGAGATGCTTTATCAAAAATCAGTGATACAAGTATTCTGGAATTTGTTTTGCCCTATTATGCTAACCATTGATAACTCTTGACTCTTAACTTACCCAGTTTTCTTGTTCAACCTACCAAAGTATCAGACATTACATGGAAGTGGTATTCTTTTTCTTGGGTGACTATGCTTTTGATAATATTCTTAGCTAATAATAGGTCATGGTCTTTTTCCATATAGCTGTCATACACAGCTAGTAAATATTTTTTTTCTGTGCACCTAATATTCCTATCTCTCACACCTTCAGACTATAGTGGAAAATGCATGCTGTGCAGGTTCATATACATGCCATAGTTTCCCCTACAGGCGACTGGTGACTGGTTTGTTAGTTTGCAACTGCCCAAGCATTTTTGTTCAAGACAAAAAGCTAAATACATAGCCTATGTGGACTTTTGGTTTGCAGGAGATAACTGTGCATTTCATCAGGGAGTTTTCCATTCTTTACTGCCATGCAGCTGTGAAGTTAGAATATATAAATAAGTTTAAGGAAGGGGGAGTTAGAGGACCTGCATCCCACTCTAGGTATATGCTGGGTTTTGATCTGCTTTGATTGAGTTTATTTTCCAGTCAAGTGTGCATCAGTCTTTCAAGTGCATGCCATACATGTTTGATTCTGTATGTATATCTGTAATGCGTTTTGCTGCTCTGTACTGTACAAAGACCATGTAATTCTCTGAGCATATTCCTCAAGTCCCTGCTAGGATTCTTAATCATTTACAGAATTTTGATCTGCAAATCATCTTACATGATTGATTGTTCAAGTTGTCATGAGTGTGTTAGTATCAATTTCACAGATAAAGTGCAATGATTTTATAATGTAAAAATAAGACTTCCCCAGACCCCCGGAAAATCCTGTTTCCAGAATCACATACAATGTTTCATTATATTTATATTATCATTAGTGATTTAACACACATTAACACAGAATGTTGAATATTTTCCCACAACCAGATGAAAGCCGCCAAAGTTATGAGTCACTGTTTACTTATATATATATATATATATATATATATATATATATATATATATATATATATATATATATATATATATATATATATATATATATATATATACATATAGCCTTCTGACAAGAAAAGTTGGGTTCTTTGTTTAACTTAAACACTTCTTTAAACTATGTCACCTTTTATCTCCTACTGCCACTGTTACTTGGTGTCTTATCCTACTGAATAATTTTGTAACTGCTATAAAGTTGTGCTGTAACAACATATGTCATCTTTGCGGACAAAGTCCTGATAAGTATAGCTTGTCTATACTGGTTTGAGTATTTAGAATTAATACAGTCACCCGAAACTGTTCAATCTTTATTGAGAGCAAGCCTCCTTCTAATCCAGACTAACACCCCCACCCTTACCCCCCCATCTAGACTCTTAACCCAACTATACTACTGCCACTACTAACCACAGTCAGAAATAGCTAGTTGTCTTTACATACTTTAACATCTTGTCTGACAACTTTGTTACTAATATTATAAATGACAAGAAACTATCTTAACTTGCAACATTTTCTGCATATACTGTTGATAATTAATATCTTGTTATTGTATTAAAGCCAACAACCTGTAATGTTGTTTACTATTGCTGCAACTTTGTATCTCTATCATGTACATGATGTGGAGCTTTTCTCCCCGGGCATCCGCTGAAAAAGGACCTGCGTCCAGTCAGAATTTCCCGGTAAACAAATGTAAATAAATAAATAAATAAATAATAAGTAAGCCTTCTATTATTTACAAAACAGTGTAAGAAACTTCCCTGTGTGGAAGAATTTCAGACCATATATCTCTAGTTAATCACTGTATATTAATCAGATCAAACAGTAGCAGTAGAAGTTGCGAACTTAAACTCGTCTTAAGTCAAAACAAAACAAAACAAAAAATAATAATATAAAATATACAATTGTACAGCATTACTAAGTATTCAAAAGTAATCTAAGCAAGGCAGGCAGTCTGTTTCCAGTTGAAAATCCTTTATTAAGTACACAGACAAGCGATCCAAGTAAAACAAAAATAGAGTAATAATTTCCTCACAAGCTTTCTATATATATATATATATATATATATATATATATATATATATATATATATATATACTTTTTATCAGGCATGAGAGTGGTTTATTGTGCTGTAAAACAAAGTGTTATTGGTACACATGTTAAATTCACATCCCTTCCCCCATCAGTGTGACATTTGAGCTGGTCCTGCCCTACTTAGTAGCTGTCATAATAATATAACCCTTATGTATTTTACATAAAATTTATAATGATGTGGTAGCTCTTATTTAACCAGATTATTAAGTAGATTATTAAGTCTGTGATTTTATCCAAGACAATATATTACATGGCTGAAAATATATCAACCTTAGTTCATTTGGCAATCAAAAAATATATATAAATATATACATATACATTTTGCATGTAAAAATCAATTTCTATTTGCATAACCTATTGTTAACAAAGATCGCTTTCGTCCTTCTAGACTTCTTCAGGTCTGTGTACAAGAACCCTAAAAACTATCTATAAAAATATATATAATTGTATAATTAGTCAGTATTGTTATTACACATAATTTTGAATAAAGTGGAAAAAAGAGCCAGAAAAAAATAAAAATAAGAAAAAATGTATGTATGATGATGGAAACAAAATATACACTTAAATTACAACTGATTTAAAATGGTATTTAAAACCAACTGGTAGAATACAATAAAATAAAATAAAATAAAATTAGTCATGTAAACAATGTGGCAATTTTCTAAGTTCCACTGCACTTTTAATTGAACAGTAGTAGTTTAGTCCAGGCTTCCTAAAAGAGTTTAGCTTTAATTGCCACATGAGTTCATGTTTCTCCAGAATATTCGGGATGTCTCCTTCAAGATCACCCATGTCTATGTGATCCAGGATCTGGAACTTAAAACCTGTGTGTCTTTTATGAAGAGAAAGGTGTTTGACTAGTGCATTATTTTTACTTCCAGAGCAGAATTCTGACAGATGACATGAAATCCTACGCTTGAGTTTATTTACAGTCTTGGCCACATAGAATGCATCACATTCATTGCACTGTGCCCTTTAAATTACTTTTGTAGTGTTACAGTCACCCCCTGCAGTGGTTTTAATGATTTTCTTTAAATAAGGGCAATATTGTACTGTTTACACTGTCTCAAATTACAACAAATATGATATTATCAAAGAATATTGTCAAATGAAATTTTAATTATAACTTTATCTCTAACTTTTCAACAGATGTGTTTTCAAAATGTGTACATTGTTTTATATTTGTCTGTGGTTTAACTACATTTGGCACAGATGTTCAGGAATAAAAAATTAAAAAAGAGAAGAGAAGAAAAAACAAATACTAAATGAAAGAGTACAAATTAAAGAAAAGAAAACAACCAGCATTATTTTATATTTCTATACCTGTGACACATTACATAGGAATGATTTATATTGATAGTATATGACTATAATAATATTGCATTTTCTCATTTCATTCTCTTTGTTGCATTCCTATCACAGAAGTCATGCTCCCTGAAAACAACTATTTTTAGTAATTGTGAAAATATGTAACAAATTTAGCCAGTTAATAATCCACCCCAGCTAAATGTTAATCCCTATTTAATTCATTGGCTAGCAAACTGGCTCACTAAAAAAACCCAGGAAGTTAGAGCAGGCAGCTCCAACTACTCCAGAATACCTTTAGCTATTGGCATAGCAATGGTTAAGTGTTTGGGCTGCTCCTTTTTGGCATTTACTTCTCAGAGCTCAAAGCTATTGTTAAGGGCTTATGGCTGACCATGTCTGTAGACGCTGTAAACTTGATGCCATAATAAACTCTCCAGAGAACACCAAGAGCCTCAAAGAAGGCCATTCACAAACAAAACACCTGGTGTCACAACCAAGGAATAAAACTAAATGCCAAACATATATAATGGTCGCCTTCAGTAAGCCTGAGGTCCCATATAACTACCACATTAACAGCATATTCCATGAAAATCAATCCATTAGTAAGGGACCTGGGAACCTATGTGAACAACAAACTGTCCTTCTATCACCATGTATCCATTATTGTAAGAAAGTCCTTTTTCATTGCACAGCTTATTAGTAAGGCTATGATATCTAGGTTCAGGGATAGGATAATTCCATTGTATTTGCCATTTGTAAGGCTGATCATTGAGTATAATGCCTAGCTCTGTATGTACCTGTCTAAATAATTAACACAGTTTGGACAACCAGAATGCTTTCTTACCAAAAAAATAAATAAAAAATCAAGGGCATAAACCATAAAACCTACAATGATCACCTCAAAGCCTTGTCCCTCATCTTGGTGTCATGCAGGTTACTCTGGAGTAATCTGTATCTCACACAGAGATCCTCAACAGATCCTATACTCTCAGGTCTACTGCACATCTACAAGTCTAGTGGTGGCTCAAGAGATTTTAAGCTCTCCTACAACATAATTAGAACATGTTCGGATGGATAGGTATGTGTCACAGAGAATACCACTTCTTTGGAATTGTCTTCTTCTCTATATAAAGCAAAGTGTTTCCTTTAATATGTTCAGACATCATCTGAATGAATTTCTGTCTGATCTTGGGTTATTCATACTTAAATTACAAGGGCTAAACATTTCAGGGATGCAGGGTTAGGCTTTTAAAGATCCTAATGGATCAATAGCCTAGTAAGAACCTGTAAACCCTTCTTTTTCTCTCTCATACTTCTTCATTTTACATTTGTTTACCAGGAAAGTCCAACTTGGAACAAAGTCAATTTTCATTGGAGGCCCGGGAAGAAACACTCCAGACCTATGGTTTTGTAACATGGGAGGAAACTTGAGCACCCAGAGGGTTGGAACAAAGCCAATCTTCAGTGGAGACCTGGGGAGAAACAAGCCAGATGCATGTCTTTGTAATGTGGGAGGAAACCAGAGCACCTAGAGGAGACCCATACGAATGCAGAGAGGACATGCAGACTCTGCACAGAAAGCACTTTACATGAGAATCAAACCGGAGAACCTCTTGCTGTGAGGTAAGAATGCTATCGCTGCACCAATGCATTGACCATCAGTTTCATCTTGTATAATATTAGTTCGTTCATTTTCATCTGTTAACATTTCTCTCCCCATTTCACATCATTAACCACAGTGGTAAATACTTCAGATGGACAAATTTTGGACTTGGCATTGAATGTTATTTATGTATCTGTACTTTTGGATTGGTTTTAATGCCTCTAAACATCTTGAACTTGTGGCTTTAAATATTGTCATTTTTAAACATCTTGACTCTGTGTCTCTCCATGTTTTGGTTTTAGGGATGGATTCAGCTGATTTCATGCTATGTTGGGGCACTGGTGTGTGCTCTTAATTCCTGCTTTGCTAATGCACTGCCAGCCTGTAGCTCTGACAAGTTAATGGGCTGGTGGATGAGCTGTCTGCCTGAACTGTTTTGATAGTGTTTGGAATATAGTGTTGCTCATTAATCATTTGTATTTAATAAACTGCAGCAACTGCTTAAAAAGTGAGCTGTTCAGTGGCTGAAGATATTTACAGTTGCTCACTGTCATGTTATTTTATCAACAACTGTAAATTTTGACTGTAACACCTTTTCAACTTGTGCAATTGTTTGCAACACTTTTGCATTCTTTCATTTGGAGTGACTGATTTTTTTTTAAAATGCTGAACCCTTTATTTTCAAGCATATTCTTTAGCGTAAATTACTTATTATCTAGTACACTGATCTGGTGTTTAAGTTCATAGGTTCATAGGTAGGTACTAGGCTATTGGCCATAGTGCCTATATAAGCCCAGACAAAAAGGTATCCTGGCTTTTTCCACCCAAGAAAATAATTTGCCTGTACTCCTGTTGAGCAGAGCCATGGAAGTGATCCCCGGGGTGATTTTCCTATTTCCCATCCAATCATCAAGATTTTTCTTGAAGAGTGCTAATGAGGAGCTTTGTTTGATATAGATAGGTAGTTTGTTCCAGAGTATGGGAAGTCTCTGGGACAGGAATCTATCCCTCCAGCATGTTCTGTTTATTGTGGTAACAAGGTTTTATTGTGGTGACAAGGTTTGGGTCCCAAGAGCATGTAGCTTAGAGGGAGTGGGATTTCTTTAAGTGGAGCATGTCCAACAGCTCTGAGTTTGACATAGCTTTGTATGTTAGGCAGAGATCACCTCTGAGTAGGCGATATGCAACTGAGTAAAGCTGGAGTTTTTTGAGACAGTCTGTGTAGGGCATCTGCCTTAGGCTGGTAATCCTCTTTGTGAAGTATTTCTGCAGCCTTTCCAGTTGTTGTAGATGTCTTGTGAGGTACATACCAAAAGGGGCATTGTACTCTATAATGGGTCTAATGAGTGATGAGTAGAGGGGAACAATAACCCCTTTTTTCCTGGATGAGAAACCTTTTGTGATGAGGTGTGCCACATAGAAGGATTTCCTGACTACTGTGGCAATGTAATTATCAAAGGAGACACTACTGTCCACCTGTGTCCCAAGGTCTCTTATCATACTTTCGGTGTTAAGTAAACTACCACCTATGTGGTAGTTCATGGGTACAGAGTTTTTACCAAAGGGGATGACAATGCACTTTTTGGCATTGAGCTTGAAGCCAACCAGGCATCTGTCTCAGTGAGGCCCTTTGTAGGATGTCCACATCATTAGGAGTTTCGATTATGGCTCCTAGTTTGCAGTCATCTGCAAACCACATTAGCCAAAGACCTTCTGTATCAGCCTGTACTTCAGAGAAGTAGATACCAAACAGGAGAGGACCCAGGACTGAACCCTGTGGTACTCCACTTGTCACTGGTCTGAAGTCGGATTTGGAGTCTGCTACTTTCACAGTGTGGGTTCTGTCAGTGAGCCAGTTGGCAACCCATCTTGTGACATAGGGATTTATACCTAGTTTAGTGAGTTTATCTATAATTCCAGAGTGGGGGATGGTGTCAGAAGCCTTGGTGAGATCTAGATCAGCTGTGTGAACCACCTTACCCTCGTCTACAGCTTTGTTGACTGCTTCAAAGAAGTCTATCAGGTTTAGGAGACATGATCTGCTTTTTACAAACTTGAACTGGGTGGGGTCCAGAGTTTGGAGATTACCAATGTCTTTGTTTATAAATTCCATGATGATATATTCCCTGGCATTGCAGACCAGGCTCATCAGGCTAATGGGGTGGTAGTTCCCGGGGTCCATGGTGGCTCCCCCTTTGTGGCATGGGATAACCATCACTATGCACCATTCAGTAGGCACAAAGCATGAGGTGAGGTCCTATGGATGCTGTATTCTTGGCTTTGGAGAGTGTGGTTTTTACCTGTGCAGCCGTGATTACAAGAACTTTGCATTCTTCCAGTATAGAGATGGGCCCTTTAGGGGTGAGAGGGGGGTAAAGTTAGCACTGAACCTATCTGCCAGGATGTTGGCAATATCAGTTGGTTCTGTATATTTAGTGCCATTGTGCAATTCAGAGCAGATCTGAGTGTTGCCATTGAGATTCTTGCCATAGCTGTAGAATGTTTTGTGGTTGTCTTTCGAATCAGTGGGGATTTTGTTTTTGTAACTAGCTTTGGAGGATTTTATGAGGGATCTCAGCTTCTTACTGAGGCTGACCAGGGAGTTCCTCCAATCATGGGATTATACTCCTTTTTTGCAACAGTTTCTTTCTTCTATTGTAGAGTTTGTTTATGGCAGCGGACCACCAGATTGGCTTCCATTTTTTGGAGGATACCATCTTGGTTCTGTTAGGGATAGTACGATCCATTCACTCATGTAAGTGCTTATAAAGTGCATTTGTGTAGGATTCAACAGTCATACTTCTATTGTCCATCTGCAGGGGTGTTGTGAAGTTTGATACTTCTGTCTTAAGAAGCGTGAAGTTGGCTTTGGAGACATTTTTTAAGGTGGTTTCCCTAATGGGGAGTGGGGGCAGGATGTGGATGTCTAGGGTGATTAGCTTGTGGTCGGATCTGACCAAAGAGGAATTGACCTCTGGTGTGGAACACCGGTCGCCCATGTTGGTAATGACCAGGTCTAGTATATTGCTGCCCCTGGTGGGGGTGTGGATAAATTAATCCAAGGCATTGGAATTTATGAATTCCAGAAAACATTGTGAAAATAGTTGGTACATGAGTAGTTTTCCCAGTTAATGGTGGGGTAGTTGAAATTGCCCATTATTAAGGTGTTGGATTGTACCCTAATATTTTCCAGCATATCAAGAAATGAGGAGTGGGAATCCTGGGGTATGGTCGGGGATCTGTAGCAAGCTACAATTTGGATTGTGGTCTTGCCCTGAGTTAGTTGCACTTGGATAATCTCAGATGCATTATGCTGAGCAACTAGCCTGGAGTTGTGGATATCCTTAATGAATATGGACACACTTGCACCTTTAGTGTTTCGGTCCAGGTTAGGTGGCCGAAAGGTGTGGTATGAATTATAGCCTGGTAATGCAGGGGTGCTCTCTGGAGTCTTGTACCAGGTCTTTGTCACTGTACAGATGTAGATGTTCTCCATTTTAAGGAGTGCCTCGAGTGAGTGCATTTTGAGGTTTAGACTTCTAGCATTGAGTAGCATTACCCTCAGATTTTGCTTGCTTGTACCTGTCACGGTGGTGAATTCATCATTTGAACCTTGCCTAAAAAAGGCACTATAGAGGTGGAAAGAGCCTTAGCCAGTATTTGGAATCCCAAGGGCGACAGATGCAGGCCATCTTTGGCAAAGCATTGTGGTCTGTTGATCATGTCATCTTAGGCAGACAGATACTGGATTCCCTTAGAATGACACCAGAAGCTTAGCCAATTGTTGAAGTCAATCATTTTGTCCTTGTACTGTGGTATCATTCTTGTGGTGGCAGGATGCTACTCAGGGCTAGGGTCATACCTGCCTGGGCTACAAGATTAGAGAGCTCCTCCAAGTCTCTTTTCATGTAGTCTCGGGAGGTTTGCCTCAGGTCATTCACACCAACATGGACAATGACAGAGTCATATTTCTACTTGTTGTGGAGTGAACTGAGTGTGTGCGTTATGTAGCGGTTCCTAGCACCCGACAGGCAGCTTACTGTAACTTTCTCCTTGTTTAGCCTGGTGAGTGGAACATCGGTGTGCCTGACAATAGAGTCAACTATGACTAGAATGTTGGGTACGTTGTTATGCCTTATGGGCTGTGGTTGAATGCACACTGAGTTTGTGGGCTATGTGTCATTTGGGTTGTTGTTGGGGGTGGAGGGTGCTTGCATTTCTGCTTTGGAGGTCTCTGTTTCTTGAGCAGATTTTTATTGAGATCCTCCATGAATGTAGGTGTGTGTCTTGTGTTTCTATATGTGTGCTTTGGTGGTGTAGGTTTTGAGGGACTATGTGATGAGTGTGGTGTAGTGCAAGTGATTACCTTCTCCTCTTGATTGTCGAGTCCAGTCTTGGGTGAAGAGAGCTTTGCTTCCAGTTTGGCTATATAAGTGCATCTCTCACAGGTTGTAGTGTTGGGTGGTAGAAGGAGAGTGTTGTCTTTGTACATGAGGCAATTGCTGCATTGCCCCAAGATGCCCAGATTCATCAGGTAGACAAGAGAAAACACGAGGAGCTGACCCTTAGACATGCCTGGATAGGTGCTTATTTATTAAGTACTACAAAACTTTTTTCCGCTAGACAAGTGAGGAAAGTTGAATGCTGTAGTAATTTGTAGCTTATTTAGTGCTTACAATGAGTTCTGAACAAGTGCTGAGCTCAAAGAAACAGATTTGAGTGCTAAAACAAAAAAAAAACTGGCTAGTTCTAAGGGAAAATTTGAACAGCAGACTTTATGGCACCGGGAATAGTTTAGCCCTAGCTAAACGGCGATGCATAAAGTGTATTTTTTTTAATATGTGGCGATGCATAAAGTGTATTTTTTTTAATATAACAGTAGCAAATGAGAAAACTGATTTAAACAAATTAACCAATTAATCAATAAAAAGCTAAAAATGGAGCCCCGTTCCAGCAGTCTTTGATCAGACAAGTTCTGACTGCACACTCTTGCCACTAGGGTGCAGGGAAACCTTCTCCAAAAAAGATGGCTTGGATTAGTGCTCAAGTTATACAAACAAAGCTAGATTCAGAAGGTTTGAATCTAGTCTATTCTACAGCAAACAAGGTGTACTAATTTCAGAAAGAAACAGTTCAAATAAGCAGGCACAATAAGCCTTTAACCAGAAACACCCAGCTCAGCAGGGCAGAATCTACCCTCTCCTCCCACAAGAGTGCAGACCACACCTTCTTAATGTAAAATAACTGTCCCAAAGCCCAAGTGCTTAAACCAGAACCAATACACTTTTAGAATAACAGACAGTAAGCCTTCAATCAGCAACTCCCAATTTAGAAGGATGTAAGCTACCTGTCCTGCCACCTTCATTCCTGTCCTTGTTTGTGGTGGAACTTTAAATCTACATTTATTGTTTGACTTTCAGCATGTTTTCACTGTAATTTTCAGTATTTTATTCAGTGATGTTTAATTGGGCTCAGAGTGCTTATTTTTAAAATAATCCATCATTGTTTGTAATTACATTTTATGGTTTATTCATTATTGTACATTTTTGTCACTTTTATCTATATTTAGTGCTTGGCAAATAAGTACTTTAATAAATTTGAAATTTGTCAGTACAAATGAAGTTTGTTGGTACACTTCCCGTTTTTTTTTTTTTGGCTCCTCACAACTGACTATTGGCTGCCACTGAACTTCTCTTAATCCACCAGGTCTGCTGGTCTCTAATTCTTCCCCTGGACTTACTTCAACACATGTTTTGGGCCAGAGAGGGGAATCAAGGTACCTGGAGAAACATATTTCTTTTATGTCCTCATTTTCCTCCCTGTGCATACCTGTATATGTCCATGGATGGGTGTGTAATGAGAATGTCCTGGTGTATCATCCCATCTCTATGGAAATTTAATCAGTGCCCCCACCTTTTCCATTTAAGACATCAGTCCCCTCTGCATCCCCAGCCTCTGTCATGGATTGACCATGAGGTGCAGAGGAATATATGCCCTGCCTTTCCAGGATAGGTATTTCCATCCTTTCCTGCCAGCACCTCAGACACCTGAGCCACCCCATGATAGGCATGCCCATCCTTTCCTGTCAGAACCTCAGACACCTGAGCCACCCCAGGATAGGCATGTCCAACCTTCTCTGCAGCACCACAGACACCTACGCCAACCCAGGATAGGCATGCCCATCATTCCCTACCAGTATCACAGAAAACATCAGCCATCCCAGGATAGGTATGCCCATCCTTCCCTGCCAGCACCTCATACACCTGAGCCATTAAATGAACCTGGTTTGCCTACTCTGGAGTTAGGGCTGTACCCCTCTATATCATGGCTCTGATCTTTGCATCTTCTTTTTGCACAATTCCTAATTAAATGCCCCACTTCTCAACAAAAATAGCAATCTTTTGGTTGATGAAAATAGTATAGTGTCCTGTTTAGGCCTTGTAACATGATTTTGTTTGGCAGATGACAAAAAGCTGTGTCACTTAAAGACAGTTCATAAAACTGATCATCTGTGTACGTAAACGCCATGCATCTTCAATATGTTATCTACAGAATTCAGATTTTCACACAATTTAAGAAAATGGTTTGTCAAAAGATTTTCAATTACATTTGGTAACCTGAAGTGACCTGTAACTATTCTGAATTATAACAATCTCTAATGTTTCCATGGAACTTTACTTTTTTTTTTTCTAATTGCATTACAAAGAGGGTAGTTTTGGTTTCACAGTAAAGTTCAAAAAGAAGCTCCTTGCCAAGATGAATAATTGCTCTTATATGAACTGCAGGAATATCAAGCAGTTTAAATATCATGTCCAGACCAATTTGTGAGAAATTAGTAAAAGACTTACCATTTTCATGATTGCATTTTTGTACTTGTGATTACTCATTTAATGTAAAATCCAATATTCTTTTGATGTTTTTCATATAAAAGTTACTTCTAAAATGTGCCCCAGTAGTGGAAACTGGAGATTGGTTACCTATTTTAATTAGTATGTCCTGATGGAGATAATGATATCATTATGTAAGCACATATTAATTCATTAATGGAGTAGATTAATGGAGTAATTGTCACACAAATATAATCATTTACTTACCTGCCAAACTGTTAGTTAAATTAACAGTTTGGTAGAAAACTAAATGCCGTATAATTGTTTAACTGTAGTCCATTCCTCTTTCATGTTTTGTGGGGGGAGGGGGAGAGGAAACTGGTGCATTCTGACCAATGACAGAAAGCTTAACTGCTTTCTTTGTGGCCACTAAAATGCATCATTAAATTAAGTTGAACGTCTTTGTTGAGAGAATGTAATGGCAGTCGCTTGATCTACACTTGCTGCTACTGACAGCAATTTTAAAAAGTAAATTTAGTATGAAAGATACCAATAGAGTACTGGATTTTACATTAAATAAATGACAACAAGTACAATAATGTGATCATGAAAACAGTAATACTTTTCCGAATTTCTCTTTGTTCCTCTGACTGAACATGATCTTTCAGTACAGCCACCCAAAGTGAATGTCTCCCTTGAAGCTGCACATCCATACACAGAAAATGAGAAACAATCTTCCTCAGTTCTAGCCACTCACCTCATGACTTAGAACTAGAGTTCCTTGTTACTTCCAGACATGTAAGGGCAGCCAACAAAATTAACCTTGAAAGCTGTAACTCATATGTTGTCTTTGCACTTACTGGAAACATTCACTAAGCAGAGACATATAACGGTGACACTGCTTCCCTGAAACTATCCCTCTGCTAAGCAGTCTGCAGTATCTCAGTTTCAAGAGGTGCTACATATGGCTGAGACATATTTCCTGTTCTGTGCATACTATCACGGCAGGACAGACTTAGCTAAGTCTCTGTTACATCTGCCAAATTGTTAAGCTGCTCATTCAACAACCACCTAAGATGAAAAGCTACATTTTCTTTCTTCACCCGATTGTTTTTATTCTAATCCAGTGTATACAGTTGTTCACAGACTCTACACATGCACTCTTTTCCACCATCTTGGTTCCATTCCCTTCCATTCTGTCAAAAGAAAGCACTCTCCAACCCTGCAGGGGAATTCTTCCAGTGCCCTAGTCAAAGTTTCCCACTGGGACTGTATAATGGCTAAACATAAATAAATAAGAACCTTTATCAAAAATGCTGGCCCAGAAAAACAGAAAAGAAAAGAAACAAAACAAAACAAAAAAAAAAATGTGCAATCGCTAACACTGGATATGCTAGGTAAAAGAAGCAACTTTTAAAGCACTCACTAAAGAAGCACATTTATTCCTAAAAATATAAAATATATTTCATTACTTTCAGATCATTCATATATTAAATTAGATGGTTGCTAGTTCTATATGTTCACATTTCTGATTTTCAACTTATTTGCAACTCCTAATAAAATTGAACAACAATACCCAAGGAAGCAATCCACTGAAAAACCAAGACAATAAAATCACCAAAAAATGCCAACAGTGGTCCACAGCAAAGGTAAAATCCAAGAGTAATTCAAAAATATTGCTTTAAAAGTATTTTTGAATTACTCTTGGATTTTACCTTTGCTGTGGACCACTGTTGGCATTTTTTGGTGGTTATTTACAACTCCACTTAAGGCATTTCTTTTACAGAGGGGTGGTACAGAGACACAGCTGACAGTGATTTAACACTTGTTATCTTATCAAATCCAAAGTTAGCAAACCATTGAAGAATGCAGTTTGGTTATCAATCCATAGCTCATTTCATCATCAGCCAGTTGAACGTCAAAGTTACATACTCTGTTAATTAGCCATTACACCTGTTTTATCTATCGTAAAGGGATCATGTTAATTTAGGCGGCATGTGACATTACTCAGGTGAGAACTGCCCTCACTAAGGCAAAAAGCACAGCATCCATGGGACCGGATGGTGTCCCCGGCTGTGTGCTTCACGAACTCAACGAGGAATTAAACCCACAGTTAGGACAGCTGTTTAATCTTAGCCTCACCTCAGGATACGTACCCAAGGAGTGGCGCACGGCGACTGTGGTCCCACTTCATAAGGGCGGTGCCTCCACAGACCCTGGAAATTACCGCCCATTAGCTTGACAAGCCTTATCTGCAAAGCCATGGAGAGGATCATAATGGAACTCATAAATAAAGACATAGGAACTTGCAGACTTTGGATCCAACCCAGTTTGGCTTTGTCAAAGGCAGATCCTGCCTCTTAAACTTGGTTGACTTTTTCGAGACAGTCACCAAGGCCATTGATGAGGGAAAGGCAGTCCATACAGCGCACTGACCTGGCAAAGGCCTTCACACAATACCCCACTCAGGTATCATCGAAAAACTCATCAGCTTGAATGTAAACCCATACATCACAAGATGGGTTGCAAACTGGCTAAGTGACAGAACCCACAGGGTCAGAGTTGCTGGAGCCATGTCAGACTCAAAGCCTGTCACAAGTGGTGTCCCACAGGGCTCAGTCCTGGGTCCACTCTTGTTCGGCATCTACTTTTCTGAAGTACAAGCAAACACAGGAGGGTTATGGCTGACAAAGTTTGCAGATGACTGCAAACTGGGCGCCATAGTCGAAAACACATCTGACACAGATATCCTCGAGAAGGGCCTCACAGAAACGGATAACTGGTGCCAGAGCCATGGCCTGAAGTTAAACGTTAAAAAATGCATAGTCATACCCTTCGGGAAAAACAAGGTTACCCCTAGCTACCATATAGGTGGCAATCCACTGAGCACAGAAAAAGTCATCAGGATCTGGGGACCCAGGTTGACAGTAGCCTTTCGTTTGACACTCATGTTGCTAAAGTAGTTAGGAAAACCTTCTATATCGCCCACCTGATCATGAAGAGATTCACATCTAGATCAAGGGAGGTCATCGTCCCCCTGTACTCATCACTCATTAGACCTATGATTGAGTACAATGCCCCGTTCGGAATGTATCTGACCAGACACCTGCTGCAGCTTGAAAGGCCCCAAAAGTTCCTCACCAAAAGGATAAAGGGTCTCAAAAATATGTATTATG